>NW_020529127.1:0-100346 GCF_003368295.1 Carassius auratus
TTCTGAGCCTACTAGTAGGCGCAGGAGGCCCCTCCTGGCCAATTTCTATGGGCTGATAACCGCTGATAACGCCCCATTCAGTCGAGTGACAACGTTCGAATCGGTGACAGAACACTCAGATCATTAGGATTGAGTCAGTTAGAAATACCAAGGGTTCACACAAACAAGGGGAATCTGCTTTTAGTTACTATATCGCTCGCAGTTGGAATCAGCTTCCAGAAGAGATCAGATGTGCTAAAACACTAGTAATGAATTTGGTAAGAACGGTATTCTGTTTTTTTTTAAATAGTTGATTCAGATCGGCAATTCGGAGCCTGTTCACAACTCGGTTGATTCAGATCGGGACTTCGGAGCATGTTCGCAACTCGGTTGATTCAGATCGGCCTTCGGAGCCTGTTTCGCGACTCGGCTGATTCAGATCAGCACTTCGGAGCATGTTCGCGACTCGGTTGATTCAGATCGGCACTTCGGAGCCTGTTCGCGACTAGGTTGATTCAGATCGGCCTTCGGAGCCTGTTTCGCGACTCGGCTGATTCAGATCAGCACTTCGGAGCATGTTCGCGACTCGGTTGATTCAGATCGGCACTTCGGAGCCTGTTCGCGACTAGGTTGATTCAGATCGACACTTCGGAGCCTGTTCGCGACTCGGTTGATTCAGATCGGCACGTCGGAGCATGTTCGCGACTCGGTTGATTCAGATCGGCACTTCGGAGCATGTTCGCGACTCGGTTGATTCAGAACGGCACTTCGGAGCATGTTCTCGACTAGGTTGATTCAGATCGGCACTTCGGAGCCTGTTCGCGACTCGGTTGATTCAGATCAGCACTTTGGATCATGTTCGCAACTCGGTTGATTCAGATCGGCACTTCGGAGCATGTTCGCGACTTGGTTGATTCAGATCGGCACTTCGGAGCATGTTTGCGAATCGGTAAATTTTTATCCTTTCTTTTTTTATAAAAATTGTATTCTTTATTAGATTTTAGAATCTTTTATTCAGGATGGTGTTAAAATTGATAAGAAGTGAAATAGAAGATTAATATTGTTAGAACAGATTTATATTTGGAATTAACGCTGTTCTTTAAAAGAATTATAAATCGAAGAATCCCGAAAAAAGTATAGCAGATTCCAAAATAATATTTGTTAGCACAACTATTAATAGTTTTAATAATAAATAATCATATTTTCATATTTCTAAAGATCATGTGACACTGTAGACTGGAGGAATTATGTTGAAAATAGAGATGCACGTCATTTCACATATTTTAAAGGATATTAAAATAGAAATAATTATTTATATATTTTATTTTGATAATTTAAAAATATTTCTGAAATACAACTTTTTTTGTTTCAAACAGTTCATTGAATAATAATAAATGAAGTACCTGAAAGCTGACAATGAAGTAAATGTATAATAATTAGCAAAGATGATTAATTTAGCGCTGTAAACTCGCATGTGAGGGGCGGAGACGCGCTGTGGAGCGTCAGACGCACGTGAGGACCAAACACAGCAGAACCGTTGGAAACTTAACTCCTCTTATTATTCGCGACTCCGTTGATTCAGTTCTTTAAAAATATATATATATACATCGAAGAATCCCGAAAAAAGTGTCACAGATTCCAAAATAATATTTGGTAGCACAACTATTAATAGTTCTAATAATAATAATCATATTTTCATGATTCTAAAGATCATGTGACACTGACGACTGGAGGAATGATGCTGAAAATACAGCTGCACATCAAAGAAATAAATTATATTTGAAAGGATATTAAAATAGAAACCATTATTTTATATATTTTATTTTGATAATTTACAATTATTACTGAAATACAACCTTTTTTGTTTCAAACAGTTCATTGAACAATAATAAATGAAGTACCTGAAGCTGACAATGAAGTAAATGTATAATAATTAGCAAAGATGATTAATTTAGCGCTGTAAATGTGCGTGTGTGGGGAGGGAGGAGACGCACCGCAAGGACCAAGCACAGCAGAACGGTAGGAAACTTCACTCCTCTTATTATTTCTCTTTTACTATAGCGATATATTTTTAGATAAGTGATCTGAGTCTTTCATAGAGTGGTATTATAAATGCAGTAACTTTCAAATCAGCTCTGAAAGTTCCTGTCAGTGTTTAAAAACTAATTATAATTAATAACGTGTTGAATGAATTTGGTAAGAACAGTATTCTGTTTTTTTAAATAGTTCATCAGATCGGCACTTCGGAGCCTATTCGCGACTCTGTTGATTCAGATCGGCACTTCGGAGCCTGTTCGCGACTCTGTTGATTCAGATCGGCACTTCGGAGCATGTTCGCGACTAGGTTGATACAGATCGGCACTTCGGAGCATGTTCGCGACTGGTTATTCAGATCGGCACTTCGGAGCCTATTCGCGACTCGATTGATTCAGATCGGCACTTCGGAGCCTGTTCGCGACTCGGTTGATTCAGATCGGCACTTCGGAGCATTTTCGCCACTCGGTTGATTCAGATCGGCACTTCGGAGCCTGTTCGCGACTCGGTTGATTCAGATCGGCACTTCGGAGCCTGTTCGCGACTCGGTTGATTCAGATCGGCACTTCGGAGCCTGTTCGCGACTCGGTTGATTCAGATCGGCACTTCGGAGCCTGTTCGCGACTCGGTTGATTCAGATCGGCACTTCGGAGCCTGTTCAAGACTCGGTTGATTCAGATCGGCACTTCGGAGCCTGTTCGCGACTCGGTTGATTCAGATCGGCACTTTGGAGCATGTTCGTGACTCTGTAAATTTTTATCCTTTCTTTTTTATAAAAAATTGTATTCTTTATTTGATTTTAGAATCTTTTATTCAGGATGTTAAATTGATTAGAAGTGAAATCAAAGATTAATATTGTTAGAAGAGATTTATATTTGGAATAAACGCTGTTCTTTAAAAAAATTATAAATCGAAGAATCCCGAAAAAAGTATAGCAGATTCCAAAATAATATTTGGTAGCACAACTATTAATAGTTCTAATAATAAATAATCATATTTTCATGATTTCTAAAGATCATGTGACACTGAAGACTGGAGAAATTATGCTGAAAATACAGGTGGACATCAAATAAATAAATTATATTTTAAAGGATATTAAAATAGAAACCATTATTTTGTATATTTTATTTGATAATTTACAATTATTACTGAAATACAACCTTTTTTTTGTTCAAACAGTTCATTGAACAATAATAAATGAAGTACCTGAAGCTGACAATGAAGTAAATGTATAATAATTAGCAAAGATGATTAATTAGCCCTGTAAATGTGCGTGTGCGGGGAGGAGACGCGCCGCGAGGACCAAACACAGCAGAACGGTAGGAAACTTCACTCCTATTATTCTCTTTTACTATAGCGATTTATTTTTAGATATGTGATCTGAGTCTTTCATAGAGTTGTCGATTTAATAGAGAAATAGAGTTATTTTTTACATTCTTTGGTAAAGTTTTCAGATCGGGATTTCGGGACTCAGTTGACTCAGATAGGCACTTCGGAGCCTGTTTGCGACTCGGTTGATTCAGATCGGCGACTAGGTAAATTTTTATCCTTTCTTTTTATAAGAAATTGTATTCTTTATTAGATTTTAGAATCTTTTATTCAGGATGTATTAAATTGACAAGAAGTGAAATCAAAGATTAATATTATTAGAAGAGATTTATATTTAGAATAAACGCTGTTCTTTAAATAAAATTGTACATGGAAGAAACCTGAAAAAAGTATTGCAGATTCTAAAATAATATTTTATTCAGATCGCACTTCCGAGCCTGTTCGCGACTCGGTTGATTTAGATCGGCATTTCGGAGCATGTTCGCTACTTCCGTTGATTTGTTAATCATTTTAAAAGTTTGAAAATTGCTTGTTTTATTTTTGTTATAATTTTCTTTTTGATTATTTACTTTCTTTTATGTAAAGCAATTTGAATTTCAATTGTGTACGAAATGTGCTATATGAATAAACTTGCCATGCCTAGTGTGTTAGTGGGCTTATATATACTGTAAACACACACACAGACGCACACACATACACACTACCGGTCAGATTTTGGGATCAGAATGATTTTTAATGTTTTTTACAGGAATTTATTTTACTCATCAAGGCAGCATTTATTTGATCAAAAATACTGGAAAACATGTAATATTGTGAAATATTATTAAAAATTTTCTATTTTAATATACATGAAAGTGTAATTTATTCATGTGATGTGCAGCTATATTTTCAGCATCATTCCTCCAGTCTTCAGTGTCACATGATCTTCAGAAATCAGAATAATATAATGATTTATTATTAGAATTATAAACAGTTTTGCTGATAACTATTATTTTGTAATCTGTGATACTTTTTTCTGGATCTTTGATGAATAAAAGTTAAAAAGAAGAGCATTTATTTAAAATATAAATATTTCCTAACAATATTCACTACAGATCAATAGTTTGCGGTCAGTAAATTTTTAATAATTTTAAATAAACGCTGTTCGTAAAAAAAAATTATACATCGAAGAATCCTGAAAAAAGTATTGCAGATTCCAAAATAATATTTGGTAGCACAACTATGAATAGCTCTAAAAAATAAATCATCATATTTTCATGATTTCTAAAGATCATGTGACACTGAACACTGGAGGAATGATGCTGAAAATACAGCTGCACATCACAGAAATAAATTATATTTTAAAGGATATTAAAATAGAAACCATTATTTTGTATATTTTATTTAGATAATTTTGAATTATTACTGAAATACAACCTCTTTTGTTTCAAACAGTTCATTGAACAATAATAAATGAAGTACCTGAAGCTGACAATGACGTAAATGTATAATAATTAGCAAAGATGATTAATTTAGCGCGTGTGAGGGGCGGAGACGCGCCGCGGAGCGTCAGACGCGCCGAGGACCAAACACAGCAGAACTGTAGGAAACTTCACTCTTATTATTTCTCTTTTACAATAGCGATTTATTTTTAGATACGTGATCTAAGTCTTTCATAGAGTTGTAGATGTAATAGAGAAATAGAGTTATTTTTTACATTCTTTGGTAAAGTTTTCAGATCGGCACTTCGGAGCCTGTTCGCGACTCGGTTGATTCAGATCGGCAATTCGGAGCATGTTCGCTACTAGGTAAATTTTTATCCTTTCTTTTTTTTTTATAAGAAATTCTATTCTTCATTAGATTTTAGAATCTTTTATTCAGGATGTGTTAAATTGATAAGAAGTTAAATCAAAGATTAATATTATTAGAAGAGATTTATATTTGGAATAAACGCTGTTCTTTAAAAAAAAAAGTTATACATGGAAGAATCCTGAAAAAAGTATCGCAGATTCCAAAATAATATTTCATTCAGATCGGCACTTCTGAGCATGTTCGCGACTCGGTTGATCGGTTGATTCAGATTTGTTGTTCCTTAAATCCGAGCTAGTCACTAGCTTTGTAAACGTGGGAGTATGTGTTAAGCTGCCAGTTGAAGGTGTCAATTTCATCTTAGGGAACGATCTGGCCGGAGGCAATGTTTTCCCTTTTCCGTTAGTGTCCGAGTGTCCTACGAGAGATTCAGATGTGGTGGCTGTTTCTCCTCCTTTATTTCCAGCGTGTGCGGTAATGCGTGCACAGTCACAAAAGTTTGCAGACACCGTTGATCTGTCTGACTCTTTTCTACTAAGTTCGAAACCAACAGAGTTGTCGTTGTCGGTGAATGACAATGTGTTTGAGAAAAGCTCTGATGAGTGTAATCAAAGGCAAATTGCTACTATAGGATGAAAGCAGCTTAGTGCCGCACAAAAGTCACACTCTACTTTGTCGCGCTGTATTGAATCCGGCGTAAAATCCAAAGATGAACTCGCTCATGTGAGGATGGGATATTATTGGGACGGGGAGGTATTAAGGCGCAAGTGGCTTCCAATATCTGGGGACAAGACTGACTTAGACCATGCCGACCAAATTGTTGTGCCAACCTGTTATCGTCCTGTAGTGCTCGAATTGGCTCACGATCACCAAATGGCAGGCCACTTTGGAGTCAATAAAACCTTTAAGCGTGTTACAAAATATTTTTACTGGCCCGGAATAAAAGCCTGTGTCGTAAAATATTGCCGGTCCTGTCATGCGTGTCAGATTTTAGGAAAACCTAACCAGGTTGTGCTCCCTGCGCCCCTACACCCAATTCCTGTGGTGGGGGAGCCGTTCGAAAGATTAATACTAGGCTGTGTTGGCCCGCTCCCGAAATCGAAAAGCGGACATCAGTATGTTCTCACGCTGATGTGTGCAACCACTCGGTTTCCCAAGGCGGTCCCTCTTCGTAATATAAAAGCGAAGACTATTGCGAAAGAACTAATCAAATTCTGCTCTCTTTTTGGCTTACCTTGAGTAATTCAAACAGACCGTAGAACTAACTTTACATCGAAGCTTTTCAAGCAGGTGCTAAATAGAATTTCGGTGTCGCATCAGATCATCCGCAGTCTCAGGGAGCGTTGGAGCGGTTCCATCAAACGCTCAAAACCATGTTGCGTATCTACTGCGTTGAGGAGGGAAAAGACTGGGCTGACAGTTTGCCCTTGCTACTTTTCGCTGTACGAGAAACCGTGCAAGACTCTCTAGGCTTCAGCCCAGTGCAGTTAGTGTTCGGACACTCCATTCGTGGCCCCCTTAGGCTTCTTAGTGAGCAAATGCTTGAGGAAGAGGTTGCACTTGTGCCAGTGGCTGAGTATGTTGATACTCTCCGTAAGAGGTTGAACCGTGCTTGTGTTCTCGCCAAGTCTAATCTAGCAGGTTCACAGGATGTCATGAAAGATTACTACGATCGCAAAAGTGTTGTCCGTTCGTTTGCTCCGGGTGAGTCGGTACTGGCATTATTACCAGTTCCTGGGTCTCCTTTGCAATCCCGATTTACTGGTCCTTACGTTGTTGAGAAAAAACTGAGTGAAACTAACTATGTACTGAGAACACCAGATCGTAGGAAGAAAATGCGAATGTGTCACATTAATATGCTGAAGCCGTATCATGCTAGAGATCAAGTTGTAGCATCAGTTAAGGACGTGACGTTGGTGGCTCCTGTTCTCCAGAACTCCGTCGAGGATGAAGTTGGAGTAAATATTCCAGGGCTGGGCGAAAGCTTGCAAAACTCGAACGTGCTCAACAATTTGCATACCTTTCTTGGTCACTTACCAGATTACCAAAGAAAAAATATTACAGAATTGGTTGACCGTTTTCCCAGTATTTTCTCTGATCTCCCGTCTTGTACTGATGTGTTGTTCCATGACATTGATGTTGGAGTTGCGGTTCCTATTAAACAACATCCGTATAGAGTTAATCCGTATAAGCGTGGTATCATGAAAACTGAGGTTGAATACATGTTACGAAACAGTTTAGCAAAACCAAGTCAAAGCGCGTGGAGTTCGCCCTGCCTGTTGGTTCCTAAAAGTGATTCATTTCGATTCTGTACGGACTTCCGAAAGGTTAATTCAGTTACTAAACCTGACTGTTTTCCCCTTCCAAGAAGAGATGATTGCATTGATGGAGTCGGACCAGCAAAGTTTGTGTCGAAGCTTGACCTGCTGAAGGGCTACTGGCAGGTGCCCCTTCTGAAATCTCAGCATTTGTCACACCAGACTACTTCTGTCAATATTCCGTGATGGCCTTCGGTATGCGGAACGCCCCGTCCACGTTCCAACGCCTAATGCAGTTGGTACTGTGTGATGTACAGAATTGTACTGCTTACCTTGATGATATTGTTGTGTATTCTTCCACGTGGGAAGAACATGTTGAATCATTACGTGAGGTATTCTCCCGACTAGCTGGTGCATCGCTAACTGTGAACCTGACAAAATGCGAATTCGCCAAAGCCTACGTCCCCTATCTTGGTAAACGTGTTGGTCAAGGTCAGGTTTGCCCAATAGATGCCAAGGTAATGGCCATAACTGAATTTCCTACACCCACAAATAAACGCGAGTTACGCCGCTTCATCGGAATGGCTGGTTATTACCGGGGGTTTTGTCGCAATTTTGCCACTCTTATTGCACCCCTAACTGACCTTCTCCGACCGTCATCAGGTTTTAACTGGACTCCTAATTGTGAACGTGCTTTCTCTGGAACGAAAGACCTTTTGTGTAGTGCCCCAGTCCTGGCCGCCCCTGCCTTTGAACGGCCTTTCCAACTTGAGGTTGACGCGAGTATGGTAGGGGCATGAGCTGTCCTTCTGCAGACGTTTTTACGGACCACAATCCGTTGTTTTTTTTTAATCGCATGTACAATTCAAACCAACGCTTAATGCGTTGGTCCCTTGCTCTTCAGGAGTTTAATTTGGAGATTGTCCATAAGCGCGGTACTGAAAATCTGATTGCTGATGCACTGTCCAGAGCGCACAATGATGAAAATGTCATGATAAGATAAAAGATCAATATGATGTGGCCATTAATCTTTTGGGGAGGGGAGGAGTGTTACGTGTTAGAACGTAATTGTGGTGTCAAAAGTGTTAACCTGTGAGTGGTGTGTATTTTCTTGTCTCTCTCTCGGTTTCGTTCCCTGCTCATTAGAGCAACAGGTGCAGCTGCTAAGTGGGCGCAGCTGAAGCATGTCAACGTGTGGATATAAGCAGTGAGGATTGTCTGTTTGTCATGCTCACCCTCCTGCTTACTTGGTGTAGATCATGTGTGGACGACTGCTGCTTAAAAGAACGGTGTTGTGTTAACCCCGAGAGAGCTGTGCTGTGTCCCAGTTCATGTAAAACTCCTGGTGAGGAGTTAGAACTGGTAGTGGTATTAGGCCGGTAATTGTATTGGCAAACTAACCATTATTTGTTTAAAATAACCTGTGAGAGAGGTTTTTAGGCCTTTTTATTTCCTTTATAGTTTTCTCCTGTTTAATGGTCAGAAAGGGAGGTAAGGATTTGTATTTTATTTATTGTTTAATTCCAGGGAAGAGGACTTAAAACTTAGTTAGAAAACTCCCTTTGTTTATTGTTTTGGCCATTTGAAGCCCTCTCAGCTTAAGTTATTCCTCAAGTCTCATCCCAATGTAAACAAATAAATACCACTTTTCTTGACTTCTGGGTTGTGTGCCGGTGTGTTTGTGGAAGCAGGAGATTGAACTCCGGGCGGCACCCCTTTGCTTTGGTGTATCTCTCGATGTGCGTGCATGTGGCATGTAACAGTAGCACAACTATTAATAGTTCTAAGAATAAATCATCATATTTTCATGATTTCTAAGGATCATATGACACTGAAGACTGGAGGAATGATGCTGAAAATACAGCTGCACATCACAGAAATAAATTATATTTTAAAGGATATTAAAATAGAAACCATTCTTTTATATATTTTATTTTGATAATTTTGAATTATTACTGAAATACAACCTTTTTTTGTTTCAAACAGTTCATTGAACAATAATAAATGAAGTACCTGAAGCTGACAATTACGTAAATGTATAATAATTAGCAAAGATGATTAATTTATCGCTGTAAACGCGCGTGTGAGGGGCGGAGACGCGCCGCGGAGCGTCAGACGCGCTGAGGACCAAACACAGCAGAACGGTAGTGTAACAGAGACAGTGGTGTGCCAACTGCTACAATGTGTTCAAGCAGTGGTGCCACCCCTGCTCTGGATGTCCCGGCCCATAGAGGCGTGAAAAAAAAGTGACGTGCTTATGAAGTCAAAGAGTTGGTGTTTATTCCAAAATGTGAAAAACAAAGATTTTCCAAAAGGATGCTAATTATATTTACAGTGTAACTAAAAAGTATTTAAACAAAAAAAAAAAAAAAAACTGTACAAAGTTTAAATGTACAAACAAACCTTTTGGCTATGTCAATAATTTGACCCCAAAATCAAGCAAGCAACTTTCCCCAACTCACTCTACGAGCTCCCCTTTACCAGACTGAGAGAAACACTTAAAAAGTATAAGCCCCTCCCACTAGGACTAAACCATTAAATAATTGATGGTAACAAATAAGTTCAAGAAAGACAAAACATAAATAGCGACTTAATTGTAACAAAGGCATAACTATTAGAACTAATAAATATACAGAAATATGCAACCATTTAAAACAACACAAGCTAAATTAATTATTATGGTTTACCAAAGCATCAAACAAACACCAATCTCCCCCTCCGGCATGAAACCAATTAAGTGTGCCTTCTATTGGCGGGAAACAGGTATTTAAAAATGGTGGCAATGTAGTGCCCGGGTTTCTTCTGTTTGTTATGTGGAAATGTTCCAGTACGTAAGTATGACTGTTTACTTCATGTAAGTGGATGATTGAAAGCAATAAACATTTAACATGCCAAAGGTCTTGTCCATATTCTCAACAATACACAACCTAATAAAATTATTGACTCACAAAGTGTTAACCTAAACAAAATGGTGAGATCAGGATCAACACTTAAACAATACACAATCAATTACACACATACCTGGTGTTAACTGATGTTACATTGCGCAAAACAAATATGTGTTCTTGTATGAAAAGTCTATGTATGCCTAGTGTGTTGTGTTCTAAGTCCAGTGCCACAGTCTCTAGTCACAGTGCCCCACTGTAAAAGGTAGGAAACTTCACTCCTATTATATATATATACACACACACAATCACACACACACATTGACACACTACCGGTCAGAGTTTGGGATCGGAATGAATTTTAATGTTTTTTTACAGGAATTTATTTTACTCATCAAGACAGCATTTATTTGATCAAACATACTGGAAGACATGTAATATTGTGAAATATTATTAACATTTTTCTATTTTAATATACATGAAAGTGTAATTGATTCATGTGATGTGCAGCTATATTTTCAGCATCATTCCTCCAGTCTTCAGTGTCGCATGATCTTCAGAAATCAGAATAATATAATGATTTATTATTAGAATTATTAACAGTGTTGATGATAAATATTATTTTGGAATCTGTGATGCTTTTTTCAATATTCTTTGATGTATAAAAAGTTAAAAAGAAGGGCATTTATTTAAAATATTAATATTTCCTAGCAATATTCACTATAGTTCAATAGTTTGGGGTCAGTAAAATTTTAAGAATTTTAAATAAACGTTGTTCTTAAAAAAAAATTATACATCGAAGAATCCTGAAAAAAGTATCGCAGATTCCAAAATAATATTTGGTAACACAACTATTAATAGTTCTGAGAAAATAGAAACCATTATTTATTATATTTTATATTGATAATTTACAATTATTACTGAAATACAACCTTTTTTGTTTCAAACAGTTCATTGAACAATAATAAATGAAGTACCTGAAGCTGACAATGAAGTAAATGTATAATAATTAGCAAAGATGATTAATTTAGCGCTGTAAATGCGCGTGTGCGGGGAGCCCTTACGAAAAATAACCATGGTTTTATTATAGTAAAACTGTAGTAACCCATGTTTTTTTTGGCGTATTGACTGCCATTTGTAAAACCACAGATTTACTACAAATACCATGGTTAAACTATGGTTAATATAGCAAAACCATGGTTAATTTGTGGTTACCATGGTTTAACTACAGTAACCATGGTTTTTTGGTTTTATTTGTAGTAAAACCATGGTTAATTTTCGTGAGACGCGCCGCGAGGACCAAACACAGCAGAACGGTAGGAAACTTCACTCCTCTTATTATTTCTCTTTTACTATAGCGATTTATTTTTAGATACGTGATCTGAGTCTTTCATATAGTTGTTTTATAAACGCAGTAACTTTCAAATCAGCTCTGAAAGTTTCTGTCAGTGTTTAAAAATTAATTATGATTTAATAACGTGTTTAATGAATTTGGTAAGTACGGTATTCAATTTTTCCTTACTTAATGACTAAAATAGTGTTTCTTTTATAGTTTAAAGGTGATCTTATTGTGCATTGCTCGTTAGAAGTTAGGCTGTTAATATAATATAGAGACAGACCATTGTTAATTATTTTTACTATATTAAAATGCATTTTTTTTTTTACATTTTTTGATCGAAGTTTTCAGATCGGCACTTCGGAGCCTGTTCGCGACTCGTTCAATTTTTATCCTTTGTTTTTTTATAAGAAATTGTATTCTTTATTAAATTTTAGAATCTTTTATTCAGGATGTGTTAAATTGATAAGAAGTGAAATCAAAGATTAATATTGTTAGATGAGATTTATATTTGGAATAAACGCTGTTCTTTAAAAAAATATATACATCGAAGAATTATGAAAAAAGTATCGCAGATTCCAAAATAATGTGATTCAGATCGGCACTTCAGAGCTTGTTCGAAACTCGGTTGATTCAGATCGGCACTTCGGAGCCTGTTCGCAACTCGGTACATTTTTATCCTTTCTTTTTTTTTTTATAAGAAATTGTATTCTTAATTAGATTTTAGAATCTTTTATTCAGGATGTGTTAAATTGATAAGAAGTGAAATCAAAGATTAATATTGTTAGAAGAGATTCATATTTGGAATAATCGCTGTTCTTTAAAAAAATATATATACATCGAAAAATCATGAAAAAAGTATCGCAGATTCCAAAATATTATTTGGTAGCACAACTATTTATATTTCTAAGAATAAATCATCATATTTTCATGATGTCTAAAGATCATGTGACACTGAAGACTGGAGGAATGATTGCTGAAAATACAGCTGCACATCACAGAAATAGATTATATTTTAAAGGATATTAAATTAGAAACCATTATTTTATATATTTTATTTTGAAAATTTTGAATTATTACTGAAATACAATCTTTTTTTGTTTCAAACAGTTCATTGAACAATAATAAAGGAAGTACCTGAAGCTGACAATGTGTGAGGGGCGGAGACGCGCCGCGGAGCGTCAGACGCGCTGAGGACCAAACAGCAGAACGGTAGGAAACTTCACTCCTCTTATTATTTCTGTTTTACTATAGCGATTTATTTTTAGATACGTGATCTGAGTCTTTCATGGAGTTGTAGATTTATTTTTTACATTCTTGGGTAAAGTTTTCAGATCGGGACTTCGGAGCATGTTAGCGACTCGGTTGATTCAGATCGGCACTTCGGAGCATGTTCGCGACTAGGTTGATACAGATCGGCAATTCGGAGCATGTTCGTGACTCGGTTAATTTTTATCCTTTCTTTTTTTATAAGAAATTGCATTCTTTATTAGATTTTAGAATTTGTTATTTATGATGTGTTAAATTGTTAAGAAGTGAAATCAAAGATTAATATTGTTAGAAGAGATTTATATTTGGAATAAACGCTGTTCTTTAAAAAAAAAAATATACATCGAAGAATCCTGAAAAAAGTATGGCAGATTCCAAAATAATATTTTATTCAGATCGGCACTTCGAAGCATGTTCGCGACTCGGTTGATTCAGATCGGCACTTCGGAGCATGTTCGCTACTCAGTTGATTTTTTAATCATCAAAACGGTGTTCGTAAAAAAAATTATACATCGAAGAATCCTGAAAAAAGTATTGCAGATTCCAAAATAATATTTGGTAGCACAACTATTAACTATTAACTATTAGTTCTAAAAATAAATCATCATATTTTCATGATTTCTAAAGATCATGTGACACTGAAGACTGGAGGAATGATGCTGAAAATACAGCTGCACATCACAGAAATAAATTATATTTTAAAGGATATTAAAATAGAGAAAATTATTTTATATATTTTATTTAGATAATTTTGAATTATTACTGAAATACAACCTCTTTTGTTTCAAACAGTTCATTGAACAATAATAAATGAAGTACCTGAAGCTGACAATGACGTAAATATATAATAATTAGCAAAGATGATTAATGCGTGTGAGGGGCGGAGACACGCCGCGGAGCATCAGACGCGCCGAGGACCAAACACAGCACAACTGTAGGAAACTTCACTCTTATTATTTCTCTTTTACAATAGCGATTTATTTTTAGATACGTGATCTGAGTCTTTCATAGAGTTGTAGATTGAATAGAGAAATATAGCTATTTTTACATTCTTTGGTAAAGTTTTCAGATCGGGACTTCGGAGCCTGTTCGGGACTCTGTTGATTCAGATCGGCACTTCAGAGCCTGTTTGAGACTAGGTTGATACAGATCGGCAATTCGGAGCATGTTCGTGACTCGGTTAATTTTTATCCTTTCTTTTTTTATAAGAAATTGCATTCTTTATTAGATTTTAGAATTTGTTATTTATGATGTGTTAAATTGACAAGAAGTGAAATCAAAGATTAAATATTGTTAGAAGAGATTTATATTTGGAATAAACGCTGTTCTTTAAAAAAATATATATATATACATCGAAGAATCCTGAAAAAAGTATGGCAGATTCCAAAATAATATTTTATTCAGATCGGCACTTCGAAGCATGTTCGCGACTCGGTTGATCGGTTGATTCAGATCGGCACTTCGGAGCATATTCGCGACTCGGTTGATCGGTTGATTCAGATCGGCACTTCGGAGCCTGTTCGCGACTCGGTTGATCGGTTGATTCAGATCGGCACTTCGGAGCCTGTTCGCGACTCGGTTGATTCAGATCGGCACTTCGGAGCATGTTCGCTACTCAGTTGATTTTTTAATCATTTTAAAAGTTTGAAAATTGCCTGTTTCATTTTTGTTATAATTTTTCTTTATGATTATTTTACTTTCTTTTATGTAAAGCACTTTGAATTACCATTGTGCATGAAATGTGCTATATAAATAAACATGCCTTGCCTGGTTTGTTAGTGGGCTTATATATACTGTAAACACACACACACACACACACACAGACAGACGCACACACATACACACACTACCGGTCAGATTTTGGGATCAGAATGATTTTTAATGTTTTTTACAGGAATTTATTTTACTCATCAAGACAGCATTTATTTGATCAAAAATAATGGAAAACATGTAATATTGTGAAATATTATTAAACATTTTCTATTTTAATATACATGAAAGTGTAATTTATTCATGTGATGTGCAGCTATATTTTCAGCATCATTCCTCCAGTCTTCAGTGTCACATGATCTTCAGAAATCAGAATAATATAATGATTTATTATTAGAATGATAAACAGTTTTGCTGATAACTATTATTTTGTAATCTGTGATACTTTTTCTGGATTCTTTGATGAATAAAAAGTTAAAAAGAAGAGCATTTATTTAAAATATAAATATTTCCTAACAATATTCACTACAGTTCAATAGTTTGCGGTCAGTAAATTTTTAATAATTTTAAATAAACGCTGTTCGTAAAAAAAATTATACATCGAAGAATCCTGAAAAAAGTATTGCAAATTCCAAAATAATATTTGATAGCACAACTATTAATAGTTCTAAAAATAAATCATCATATTTTCATGATTTCTAAAGATCATGTGACACTGAAGACTGGAGGAATGATGCTGAAAATACAGCCGCACATCACAGAAATAAATTATATTTTAAAGGATATTAAAATAGAGAAAATTATTTTATATATTTTATTTAGATAATTTTGAATTATTACTGAAATACAACCTCTTTTGTTTCAAACAGTTCATTGAACAATAATAAATGAAGTACCTGAAGCTGACAATGACGTAAATGTATAATAATTAGCAAAGATGATTAATTTTGCGCGTGTGAGGGGCGGAGACACGCCGTGGAGCATCAGACGCGCCGAGGACCAAACACAGCACAACTGTAGGAAACTTCACTCTTATTATTTCTCTTTTTTCAATTCGGAGCATGTTCGTGACTCGGTTAATTTTTATCCTTTCTTTTTTTATAAGAAATTACATTCTTTATTAGATTTTAGAATTTGTTATTTATGATGTGTTAAATTGATAAGAAGTGAAATCAAAGATTAATATTGTTAGAAGAGATTTATATTTGGAATAAACGCTGTTCTTTAAAAAAATATATATATATATCGAAGAATCCTGAAAAAAGTATGGCAGATTCCAAAATAATATTTTATTCAGATCGGCACTTCGAAGCATGTTCGCGACTCGGTTGATCGGTTGATTCAAATCGGCACTTCGGAGCATATTCGCGACTCGGTTGATCGGTTGATTCAGATCGGCACTTCGGAGCCTGTTCGCGACTCGGTTGATTCAGATCGGCACTTCGGAGCATGTTCGCTACTCAGTTGATTTTTTATCATTTTAAAAGTTTGAAAATTCCCTGTTTCATTTTTGTTATAATTTTTCTTTATGATTATTTTACTTTCTTTTATGTAAAGCACTTTGAATTACCATTGTGCATGAAATGTGCTATATAAATAAACATGCCTTGCCTAGTTTGTTAGTGGGCTTATATATACTGTAAACACACACACACACACACACACACACAGACAGACTCACACACATACACACACTACCGGTCAGATTTTGGGATCAGAATGATTTTTAATGTTTTTTACAGGAATTTATTTTACTCATCAAGACAGCATTTATTTGATCAAAAATAATGGAAAACATGTAATATTGTGAAATATTATTAAAAAATTTCTATTTTAATATACATGAAAGTGTAATTTATTCATGTGATTGTGCAGCTATATTTTCAGCATCATTTCTCCAGTCTTCAGTGTCACATGATCTTCAGAAATCAGAATAATATAATGATTTATTATTAGAATTATAAACAGTTTTGCTGATAACTATTATTTTGTAATCTGTGATACTTTTTCTGGATTCTTTGATGAATAAAAAGTTAAAAAGAAGAGCATTTATTTAAAATAGAAATATTTCCTAACAATATTCACTACAGTTCAATAGTTTGCGGTCAGTAAATTTTTAATGATTTTAAATAAACGCTGTTCGTAAAAAAAATTCTACATCGAAGAATCCTGAAAAAAGTATTGCAGATTCCAAAATAATATTTGGTAGCAAAACTATTAATAGTTCTAAAAATAAATCATCATATTTTCATGATTTCTAAAGATCATGTGACACTGAAGACTGGAGGAATGATGCTGAAAATACAGCTGCACATCACAGAAATAAATTATATTTGAAAGGATATTAAAATAGAGAAAATTATTTTATATATTTTATTTAGATAATTTTGAATTATTACTGAAATACAACCTCTTTTGTTTCAAACAGTTCATTGAACAATAATAAATGAAGTACCTGAAGCTGACAATGACGTAAATGTATAATAATTAGCAAAGATGATTAATTTACGCGTGTGTGAGGCGGAGACACGCCGCGGAGCATCAGACGCGCCGAGGACCAAACACAGCACAACTGTAGGAAACTTCACTCTTATTATTTCTCTTTTTTCAATTCGGAGCATGTTCGTGACTCGGTTAATTTTTATCCTTTCTTTTTTTATAAGAAATTGCATTCTTTATTAGATTTTAGAATTTGTTATTTATGATGTGTTAAATTGATAAGAAGTGAAATCAAAGATTAATATTGTTAGAAGAGATTTATATTTGGAATAAACGCTGTTCTTTAAAAAAAATAATATATACATCGAAGAATCCTGAAAAAAGTATGGCAGATTCCAAAATAATATTTTATTCAGATCGGCACTTCGAAGCATGTTCGCGACTCGGTTGATCGGTTGATTCAGATCGGCACTTCGGAGCATATTCGCGACTCGGTTGATCGGTTGATTCAGATCGGCACTTCGGAGCCTGTTCGCGACTCGGTTGATCGGTTGATTCAGATCGGCACTTCGGAGCCTGTTCGCGACTCGGTTGATTCAGATCGGCACTTCGGAGCATATTCGCGACTCGGTTGATCTGTTGATTCAGATCGGCACTTCGGAGCCTGTTCGCGACTCGGTTGATCGGTTGATTCAGATCGGCACTTCGGAGCCTGTTCGCGACTCGGTTGATTCAGATCGGCACTTCGGAGCATGTTCGCTACTCAGTTGATTTTTTAATCATTTTAAAAGTTTGAAAATTGCCTGTTTCATTTTTGTTATAATTTTTCTTTATGATTATTTTACTTTCTTTTATGTAAAGCACTTTGAATTACCATTGTGCATGAAATGTGCTATATAAATAAACATGCCTTGCCTAGTTTGTTAGTGGGCTTATATATACTGTAAACACACACACACACACAGACGCACACACATACACACACTACCGGTCAGATTTTGGGATCAGAATGATTTTTAATGTTTTTTACAGGAATTTATTTTACTCATCAAGACAGCATTTATTTGATCAAAAATAATGGAAAACATGTAATATTGTGAAATATTATTAAAATTTTTCTATTTTAATATACATGAAAGTGTAATTTATTCATGTGATTGTGCAGCTATATTTTCAGCATCATTCCTCCAGTCTTCAGTGTCACATGATCTTCAGAAATCAGAATAATATAATGATTTATTATTAGAATTATAAACAGTTTTGCTGATAACTATTATTTTGTAATCTGTGATACTTTTTCTGGATTCTTTGATGAATAAAAAGTTAAAAAGAAGAGCATTTATTTAAAATAGAAATATTTTCCTAACAATATTCACTACAGTTCAATAGTTTGCGGTCAGTAAATTTTTAATAATTTTAAATAAACGCTGTTCGTAAAAAAAATTCTACATCGAAGAATCCTGAAAAAAGTATTGCAGATTCCAAAATAATATTTGGTAGCAAAACTATTAATAGTTCTAAAAATAAATCATCATATTTTCATGATTTCTAAAGATCATGTGACACTGAAGACTGGAGGAATGATGCTGAAAATACAGCTGCACATCACAGAAATAAATTATATTTGAAAGGATATTAAAATAGAGAAAATTATTTTATATATTTTATTTAGGTAATTTTGAATTATTACTGAAATACAACCTCTTTTGTTTCAAATAGTTCATTGAACAATAATAAATGAAGTACCTGAAGCTGACAATGACGTAAATGTATAATAATTAGCAAAGATGATTAATTTACGCGTGTGTGAGGCGGAGACACGCCGCGGAGCATCAGACGCGCCGAGGACCAAACACAGCACAACTGTAGGAAACTTCACTCTTATTATTTCTCTTTTTTCAATTCGGAGCATGTTCGTGACTCGGTTAATTTTTATCCTTTCTTTTTTATAAGAAATTGCATTCTTTATTAGATTTTAGAATTTGTTATTTATGATGTGTTAAATTGATAAGAAGTGAAATCAAAGATTAATATTGTTAGAAGAGATTTATATTTGGAATAAACGCTGTTCTTTAAAAAATATATATATATACATCGAAGAATCCTGAAAAAAGTATGACAGATTCCAAAATAATATTTTATTCAGATCGGCACTTCGAAGCATGTTCGCGACTCGGTTGATCGGTTGATTCAGATCGGCACTTCGGAGCATATTCGCGACTCGGTTGATCGGTTGATTCAGATCGGCACTTCGGAGCCTGTTCGCGACTCGGTTGATCGGTTGATTCAGATCGGCACTTCGGAGCCTGTTCGCGACTCGGTTGATTCAGATCGGCACTTCGGAGCATGTTCGCTACTCAGTTGATTTTTTATCATTTTAAAAGTTTGAAAATTGCCTGTTTCATTTTTGTTATAATTTTTCTTTATGATTATTTTACTTTCTTTTATGTAAAGCACTTTGAATTACCATTGTGCATGAAATGTGCTATATAAATAAACATTCCTTGCCTAGTTTGTTAGTGGGCTTATATATACTGTAAAACACACACACACACACACAGACAGACGCACACACATACACACACTACCGGTCAGATTTTGGGATCAGAATGATTTTTAATGTTTTTTACAGGAATTTATTTTACTCATCAAGACAGCATTTATTTGATCAAAAATAATGGAAAACATGTAATATTGTGAAATATTATTAAAAATGTTCTATTTTAATATACATGAAAGTGTAATTCATTCATGTGATGTGCAGCTATATTTTCAGCATCATTCCTCCAGTCTTCAGGGTCACATGATCTTCAGAAATCAGAATAATATAATGATTTATTATTAGAATTATAAACAGTTTTGCTGATAACTATTATTTTGTAATCTGTGATACTTTTTCTGGATTCTTTGATGAATAAAAAGTTAAAAAGAAGAGCATTTATTTAAAATATAAATATTTCCTAACAATATTCACTACAGTTCAATAGTTTGCGGTCAGTAAATTTTTAATAATTTTAAATAAACGCTGTTCGTAAAAAAAATTATACATCGAAGAATCCTGAAAAAAGTATTGCAAATTCCAAAATAATATTTGATAGCACAACTATTAATAGTTCTAAAAATAAATCATCATATTTTCATGATTTCTAAAGATCATGTGACACTGAAGACTGGAGGAATGATGCTGAAAATACAGCTGCACATCACAGAAATAAATTATATTTTAAAGGATATTAAAATAGAGAAAATTATTTATATATTTTATTTAGATAATTTTGAATTATTACTGAAATACAACCTCTTTTGTTTCAAACAGTTCATTGAACAATAATAAATGAAGTACCTGAAGCTGACAATGACGTAAATGTATAATGATTAGCAAAGATGATTAATTTAGCGCGTGTGAGGGGCGGAGACACGCCGCGGAGCATCAGACGCGCCGAGGACCAAACACAGCACAACTGTAGGAAACTTCACTCTTATTATTTCTCTTTTTCAATTCAATTCATGTTCGTGACTCGGTTAATTTTTATCCTTTCTTTTTTTATAAGAAATTACATTCTTTATTAGATTTTAGAATTTGTTATTTATGATGTGTTAAATTGATAAGAAGTGAAATCAAAGATTAATATTGTTAGAAGAGATTTATATTTGGAATAAACGCTGTTCTTAAAAAAATATATATATACATCGAAGAATCCTGAAAAAAGTATGGCAGATTCCAAAATAATATTTTATTCAGATCGGCACTTCGAAGCATGTTCGCGACTCGGTTGATCGGTTGATTCAGATCGGCACTTCGAGCATATTCGCGACCGGTTGATCGGTTGATTCAGATCGCACTTCGGAGCCTGTTCGCGACTCGGTGATCGGTTGATTCAGATCAGCACTTCGGAGCCTTTCGCGACTCGGTTGATCAGATCGGCACTTCGGAGCATATTCGCGACTCGGTTGATCGTTGATTCAGATCGGCACTTCGGAGCCTGTTCGCGACTCGGTTGATTCAGATCGGCACTTCGGAGCATGTTCGCTACTCAGTTGATTTTTTAATCATTTTAAAAGTTTGAAAATTGCCTGTTTCATTTTTGTTATAATTTTTCTTTATGATTATTTTACTTTCTTTTATGTAAAGCACTTTGAATTACCATTGTGCATGAAATGTGCTATATAAATAAACATGCCTTGCCTAGTTTGTTAGTGGGCTTATATATACTGTAAACACACACACACACACACACAGACGACGCACACACATACACACACTACCGGTCAGATTTTGGGATCAGAATGATTTTTAATGTTTTTTACAGGAATTTATTTTACTCATCAAGACAGCATTTATTTGATCAAAAATAATGGAAAACATGTAATATTGTGAAATATTATTAAAAATTTTCTATTTTAATATACATGAAAGTGTAATTTATTCATGTGATGTGCAGCTATATTTTCAGCATCATTCCTCCAGTCTTCAGTGTCACATGATCTTCAGAAATCAGAATAATATAATGATTTATTATTAGAATTATAAACAGTTTTGCTGATAACTATTATTTTGTAATCTGTGATACTTTTTCTGGATTCTTTGATGAATAAAAAGTTAAAAAGAAGAGCATTTATTTAAAATATAAATATTTCCTAACAATATTCACTACAGTTCAATAGTTTGCGGTCAGTAAATTTTTAATAATTTTAAATAAACGCTGTTCGTAAAAAAAATTATACATCGAAGAATCCTGAAAAAAGTATTGCAAATTCCAAAATAATATTTGGTAGCACAACTATTAATAGTTCTAAAAATAAATCATCATATTTTCATGATTTCTAAAGATCATGTGACACTGAAGACTGGAGGAATGATGCTGAAAATACAGCTGCACATCACAGAAATAAATTATATTTTAAAGGATATTAAAATAGAGAAAATTATTTTATATATTTTATTTAGATAATTTTGAATTATTACTGAAATACAACCTCTTTTGTTTCAAACAGTTCATTGAACAATAATAAATGAAGTACCTGAAGCTGACAATGACGTAAATGTATAATAATTAGCAAAGATGATTAATTTAGCGCGTGTGAGGGGCGGAGACACGCCGCGGAGCATCAGACGCGCCGAGGACCAAACACAGCACAACTGTAGGAAACTTCACTCTTATTATTTCTCTTTTTTCAATTCGGAGCATGTTCGTGACTCGGTTAATTTTTATCCTTTCTTTTTTTATAAGAAATTGCATTCTTTATTAGATTTTAGAATTTGTTATTTATGATGTGTTAAATTGATAAGAAGTGAAATCAAAGATTAATATTGTTAGAAGAGATTTATATTTGGAATAAACGCTGTTCTTTAAAAAAATATATATATACATCGAAGAATCCTGAAAAAAGTATGGCAGATTCCAAAATAATATTTTATTCAGATCGGCACTTCGAAGCATGTTCGCGACTCGGTTGATCGGTTGATTCAGATCGGCACTTCGGAGCATATTCGCGACTCGGTTGATCGGTTGATTCAGATCGGCACTTCGGAGCCTGTTCGCGACTCGGTTGATTCAGATCGGCACTTCGGAGCATGTTCGCTACTCAGTTGATTTTTTAATCATTTTAAAAGTTTGAAAATTGCCTGTTTCATTTTTGTTATAATTTTTCTTTATGATTATTTTACTTTCTTTTATGTAAAGCACTTTGAATTACCATTGTGCATGAAATGTGCTATATAAATAAACATGCCTTGCCTAGTTTGTTAGTGGGCTTATATATACTGTAAACACACACACACACACACACACACACACACACACACACACACTACCGGTCAGATTTTGGGATCAGAATGATTTTTAATGTTTTTTACAGGAATTTATTTTACTCATCAAGACAGCATTTATTTGATCAAAAATAATGGAAAACATGTAATATTGTGAAATATTATTAAAATTTTTCTATTTTAATATACATGAAAGTGTAATTTATTCATGTGATGTGCAGCTATATTTTCAGCATCATTCCTCCAGTCTTCAGTGTCACATGATCTTCAGAAATCAGAATAATATAATGATTTATTATTAGAATTATAAACAGTTTTGCTGATAACTATTATTTTGTAATCTGTGATACTTTTTCTGGATTCTTTGATGAATAAAAAGTTAAAAAGAAGAGCATTTATTTAAAATATAAATATTTCCTAACAATATTCACTACAGTTCAATAGTTTGCGGTCAGTAAATTTTTAATAATTTTAAATAAACGCTGTTCGTAAAAAAAATTATACATCGAAGAATCCTGAAAAAAGTATTGCAAATTCCAAAATAATATTTGGTAGCAAAACTATTAATAGTTCTAAAAATAAATCATCATATTTTCATGATTTCTAAAGATCATGTGACACTGAAGACTGGAGGAATGATGCTGAAAATACAGCTGCACATCACAGAAATAAATTATATTTTAAAGGATATTAAAATAGAGAAAATTATTTTATATATTTTATTTAGATAATTTTGAATTATTACTGAAATACAACCTCTTTTGTTTCAAACAGTTCATTGAACAATAATAAATGAAGTACCTGAAGCTGACAATGACGTAAATGTATAATAATTAGCAAAGATGATTAATTTAGCGCGTGTGTGAGGCGGAGACACGCCGCGGAGCATCAGACGCGCCGAGGACCAAACACAGCACAACTGTAGGAAACTTCACTCTTATTATTTCTCTTTTTTCAATTCGGAGCATGTTCGTGACTCGGTTAATTTTTATCCTTTCTTTTTTTATAAGAAATTGCATTCTTTATTAGATTTTAGAATTTGTTATTTATGATGTGTTAAATTGATAAGAAGTGAAATCAAAGATTAATATTGTTAGAAGAGATTTATATTTGGAATAAACGCTGTTCTTTAAAAAAAATATATATATACATCGAAGAATCCTGAAAAAAGTATGGCAGATTCCAAAATAATATTTTATTCAGATCGGCACTTCGAAGCATGTTCGCGACTCGGTTGATCGGTTGATTCAGATCGGCACTTCGGAGCATATTCGCGACTCGGTTGATCGGTTGATTCAGATCGGCACTTCGGAGCCTGTTCGCGACTCGGTTGATCGGTTGATTCAGATCGGCACTTCGGAGCCTGTTCGCGACTCGGTTGATTCAGATCGGCACTTCGGAGCATTTCGCGACTCGTTGATTCGATCGGCACTTGTTCGATCGTTGATTCGACTTCGGAGCCTTTCGCGACTCGGTTGATCGTTTGATTCAGATCGCACTCGGAGCCTGTTCGCGACTCGGTTGATCGGTTGATTCAGATCGGCACTTCGGAGCCTGTTCGCGACTCGGTTGATTCAGATCGGCACTTCGGAGCATGTTCGCTACTCAGTTGATTTTTTTAATCATTTTAAAAGTTTGAAAATTGCCTGTTTCATTTTTGTTATAATTTTTCTTTATGATTATTTTACTTTCTTTTATGTAAAGCACTTTGAATTACCATTGTGCATGAAATGTGCTATATAAATAAACATGCCTTGCCTAGTTTGTTAGTGGGCTTATATATACTGTAAACACACACACACACACAGACGCACACACATACACACACTACCGGTCAGATTTTGGGATCAGAATGATTTTTAATGTTTTTTACAGGAATTTATTTTACTCATCAAGACAGCATTTATTTGATCAAAATAATGGAAAACATGTAATATTGTGAAATATTATTAAAATTTTTCTATTTTAATATACATGAAAGTGTAATTTATTCATGTGATGTGCAGCTATATTTTCAGCATCATTCCTCCAGTCTTCAGTGTCACATGATCTTCAGAAATCAGAATAATATAATGATTTATTATTAGAATTATAAACAGTTTTGCTGATAACTATTATTTTGTAATCTGTGATACTTTTTCTGGATTCTTTGATGAATAAAAAGTTAAAAAGAAGAGCATTTATTTAAAATATAAATATTTCCTAACAATATTCACTACAGTTCAATAGTTTGCGGTCAGTAAATTTTTAATAATTTTAAATAAACGCTGTTCGTAAAAAAAAATTATACATCGAAGAATCCTGAAAAAAGTATTGCAGATTCCAAAATAATATTTGGTAGCAAAACTATTAATAGTTCTAAAAATAAATCATCATATTTTCATGATTTCTAAAGATCATGTGACACTGAAGACTGGAGGAATGATGCTGAAAATACAGCTGCACATCACAGAAATAAATTATATTTTAAAGGATATTAAAATAGAGAAAATTATTTTATATATTTTTATTTAGATAATTTTGAATTATTACTGAAATACAACCTCTTTTTGTTTCAAACAGTTCATTGAACAATAATAAATGAAGTACCTGAAGCTGACAATGACGTAAATGTATAATAATTAGCAAAGATGATTAATTTACGCGTGTGTGGGCGGAGACACGCCGCGGAGCATCAGACGCGCCGAGGACCAAACACAGCACAACTGTAGGAAACTTCACTCTTATTATTTCTCTTTTTTCAATTCGGAGCATGTTCGTGACTCGGTTAATTTTTATCCTTTCTTTTTTTATAGAAATTGCATTCTTTATTAGATTTTAGAATTTGTTATTTATGATGTGTTAAATTGATAAGAAGTGAAATCAAAGATTAATATTGTTAGAAGAGATTTATATTTGGAATAAACGCTGTTCTTTAAAAAATATATATATATATCGAAGAATCCTGAAAAAAGTATGGCAGATTCCAAAATAATATTTTATTCAGATCGGCACTTCGAAGCATGTTCGCGACTCGGTTGATCGGTTGATTCAGATCGGCACTTCGGAGCATATTCGCGACTCGGTTGATCGGTTGATTCAGATCGGCACTTCGGAGCCTGTTCGCGACTCGGTTGATCGGTTGATTCAGATCGGCACTTCGGAGCCTGTTCGCGACTCGGTTGATTCAGATCGGCACTTCGGAGAATAGAGAAAATTTTGTAAAGCACTTTGAATTACCATTGTGCATGAAATGTGCTATATAAATAAACATGCCTTGCCTAGTTTGTTAGTGGGCTTATATATACTGTAAACACACACACACACACAGACGCACACACATACACACACTACCGGTCAGATTTTGGGATCAGAATGATTTTTAATGTTTTTTACAGGAATTTATTTTACTCATCAAGACAGCATTTATTTGATCAAAAATAATGGAAAACATGTAATATTGTGAAATATTATTACAATTTTTCTATTTTAATATACATGAAAGTGTAATTTATTCATGTGATGTGCAGCTATATTTTCAGCATCATTCCTCCAGTCTTCAGTGTCACATGATCTTCAGAAATCAGAATAATATAATGATTTATTATTAGAATTATAAACAGTTTTGCTGATAACTATTATTTTGTAATCTGTGATACTTTTTCTGGATTCTTTGATGAATAAAAAGTTAAAAAGAAGAGCATTTATTTAAAATATAAATATTTCCTAACAATATTCACTACAGTTCAATAGTTTGCGGTCAGTAAATTTTTAATAATTTTAAATAAACGCTGTTCGTAAAAAAAATTATACATCGAAGAATCCTGAAAAAAGTATTGCAATTCCAAAATAATATTTGGTAGCAAACTATTAATAGTTCTAAAAATAAATTCATATTTTTTCATGATTTCTAAAGATCATGTGACACTGAAGACTGGAGGAATGATGCTGAAAATACAGCTGCACATCACAGAAATAAATTATATTTTAAAGGATATTAAAATAGAGAAATTATTTTATATTTTATTTAGATAATTTTGAATTATTACTGAAATACAACCTCTTTTGTTTCAAACAGTTCATTGAACAATAATAAATGAAGTACCTGAAGCTGACAATGACGTAAATGTATAATAATTAGCAAAGATGATTAATTTTGCGCGTGTGAGGGGCGGAGACACGCCGCGGAGCATCAGACGCGCCGAGGACCAAACACAGCACAACTGTAGGAAACTTCACTCTTATTATTTCTCTTTTTTCAATTCGGAGCATGTTCGTGACTCGGTTAATTTTTATCCTTTCTTTTTTTATAAGAAATTGCATTCTTTATTAGATTTTAGAATTTGTTATTTATGATGTGTTAAATTGATAAGAAGTGAAATCAAAGATTAATATTGTTAGAAGAGATTTATATTTGGAATAAACGCTGTTCTTTAAAAAAAAATATATATATATACATCGAAGAATCCTGAAAAAAGTATGGCAGATTCCAAAATAATATTTTATTCAGATCGGCACTTCGAAGCATGTTCGCGACTCGGTTGATCGGTTGATTCAGATCGGCACTTCGGAGCATATTCGCGACTCGGTTGATCGGTTGATTCAGATCGGCACTTCGGAGCCTGTTCGCGACTCGGTTGATCGGTTGATTCAGATCGGCACTTCGGAGCCTGTTCGCGACTCGGTTGATTCAGATCGGCACTTCGGAGCATGTTCGCTACTCAGTTGATTTTTTAATCATTTTAAAAGTTTGAAAATTGCCTGTTTCATTTTTGTTATAATTTTTCTTTATGATTATTTTACTTTCTTTTATGTAAAGCACTTTGAATTACCATTGTGCATGAAATGTGCTATATAAATAAACATGCCTTGCCTAGTTTGTTAGTGGGCTTATATATACTGTAAACACACACACACACACACACACACAGACAGACGCACACATACACACACTACCGGTCAGATTTTGGGATCAGAATGATTTTTAATGTTTTTTACAGGAATTTATTTTACTCATCAAGACAGCATTTATTTGATCAAAAATAATGGAAAACATGTAATATTGTGAAATATTATTACAATTTTTCTATTTTAATATACATGAAAGTGTAATTTATTCATGTGATGTGCAGCTATATTTTCAGCATCATTCCTCCAGTCTTCAGTGTCACATGATCTTCAGAAATCAGAATAATATAATGATTTATTATTAGAATTATAAACAGTTTTGCTGATAACTATTATTTTGTAATCTGTGATACTTTTTCTGGATTCTTTGATGAATAAAAAGTTAAAAAGAAGAGCATTTATTTAAAATATAAATATTTCCTAACAATATTCACTACAGTTCAATAGTTTGCGGTCAGTAAATTTTTAATAATTTTAAATAAACGCTGTTCGTAAAAAAAATTATACATCGAAGAATCCTGAAAAAAGTATTGCAAATTCCAAAATAATATTTGGTAGCACAACTATTAATAGTTCTAAAAATAAATCATCATATTTTCATGATTTCTAAAGATCATGTGACACTGAAGACTGGAGGAATGATGCTGAAAATACAGCTGCACATCACAGAAATAAATTATATTTTAAAGGATATTAAAATAGAGAAATTATTTTATATATTTTTTAGATAATTTTGATTATTACTGAAATACAACCTCTTTTGTTTCAAACAGTTCATTGAACAATAATAAATGAAGTACCTGAAGCTGACAATGACGTAAATGTATAATAATTAGCAAAGATGATTAATTTAGCGCGTGTGAGGGGCGGAGACACGCCGCGGAGCATCAGACGCGCCGAGGACCAAACACAGCACAACTGTAGGAAACTTCACTCTTATTATTTCTCTTTTTTCAATTCGGAGCATGTTCGTGACTCGGTAATTTTTATCCTTTCTTTTTTTATAAGAAATTGCATTCTTTATTAGATTTTAGAATTTGTTATTTATGATGTGTTAAATTGATAAGAAGTGAAATCAAAGATTAATATTGTTAGAAGAGATTTATATTTGGAATAAACGCTGTTCTTTAAAAAAATATATATTATACATCGAAGAATCCTGAAAAAAGTATGGCAGATTCCAAAATAATATTTTATTCAGATCGGCACTTCGAAGCATGTTCGCGACTCGGTTGATCGGTTGATTCAGATCGGCACTTCGGAGCATATTCGCGACTCGGTTGATCGGTTTGATTCAGATCGGCACTTCGGAGCCTGTTCGCTAAATAAACGCTGTTCGTAAAAAAAATTATACATCGAAGAATCCTGAAAAAAGTATTGCAGATTCCAAAATAATATTTGGTAGCAAAACTATTAATAGTTCTAAAAATAAATCATCATATTTTCATGATTTCTAAAGATCATGTGACACTGAAGACTGGAGGAATGATGCTGAAAATACAGCTGCACATCACAGAAATAAATTATATTTTAAAGGATATTAAAATAGAGAAAATTATTTATATATTTTATTTAGATAATTTTGAATTATTACTGAAATACAACCTCTTTTGTTTCAAACAGTTCATTGAACAATAATAAATGAAGTACCTGAAGCTGACAATGACGTAAATGTATAATAATTAGCAAAGATGATTAATTTAGCGCGTGTGAGGGGCGGAGACACGCCGCGGAGCATCAGACGCGCCGAGGACCAAACACAGCACAACTGTAGGAAACTTCACTCTTATTATTTCTCTTTTTTCAATTCGGAGCATGTTCGTGACTCGGTTAATTTTTATCCTTTCTTTTTTTATAAGAAATTGCATTCTTTATTAGATTTTAGAATTTGTTATTTATGATGTGTTAAATTGATAAGAAGTGAAATCAAAGATTAATATTGTTAGAAGAGATTTATATTTGGAATAAACGCTGTTCTTTAAAAAAAAATATATATATATACATCGAAGAATCCTGAAAAAAGTATGGCAGATTCCAAAATAATATTTTATTCAGATCGGCACTTCGAAGCATGTTCGCGACTCGGTTGATCGGTTGATTCAGATCGGCACTTCGGAGCATATTCGCGACTCGGTTGATCGGTTGATTCAGATCGGCACTTCGGAGCCTGTTCGCGACTCGGTTGATCGGTTGATTCAGATCGGCACTTCGGAGCCTGTTCGCGACTCGGTTGATTCAGATCGGCACTTCGGAGCATGTTCGCTACTCAGTTGATTTTTTAATCATTTTAAAAGTTTGAAAATTGCCTGTTTCATTTTTGTTATAATTTTTCTTTATGATTATTTTACTTTCTTTTATGTAAAGCACTTTGAATTACCATTGTGCATGAAATGTGCTATATAAATAAACATGCCTTGCCTAGTTTGTTAGTGGGCTTATATATACTGTAAACAACACACACACACACACACAGACGCACACACATACACACACTACCGGTCAGATTTTGGGATCAGAATGATTTTTAATGTTTTTTACAGGAATTTATTTTACTCATCAAGACAGCATTTATTTGATCAAAAATAATGGAAAACATGTAATATTGTGAAATATTATTAAAATTTTTCTATTTTAATATACATGAAAGTGTAATTTATTCATGTGATGTGCAGCTATATTTTCAGCATCATTCCTCCAGTCTTCAGTGTCACATGATCTTCAGAAATCAGAATAATATAATGATTTATTATTAGAATTATAAACAGTTTTGCTGATAACTATTATTTTGTAATCTGTGATACTTTTTCTGGATTCTTTGATGAATAAAAAGTTAAAAAGAAGAGCATTTATTTAAAATATAAATATTTCCTAACAATATTCACTACAGTTCAATAGTTTGCGGTCAGTAAATTTTTAATAATTTTAAATAAACGCTGTTCGTAAAAAAATTATACATCGAAGAATCCTGAAAAAAGTATTGCAGATTCCAAAATAATATTTGGTAGCAAAACTATTAATAGTTCTAAAAATAAATCATCATATTTTCATGATTTCTAAAGATCATGTGACACTGAAGACTGGAGGAATGATGCTGAAAATACAGCTGCACATCACAGAAATAAATTATATTTTAAAGGATATTAAAATAGAGAAAATTATTTATATATTTTATTTAGATAATTTTGAATTATTACTGAAATACAACCTCTTTTGTTTCAAACAGTTCATTGAACAATAATAAATGAAGTACCTGAAGCTGACAATGACGTAAATGTATAATAATTAGCAAAGATGATTAATTTTGCGCGTGTGGGGCGGAGACACGCCGCGGAGCATCAGACGCGCCGAGGACCAAACACAGCACAACTGTAGGAAACTTCACTCTTATTATTTCTCTTTTTTCAATTCGGAGCATGTTCGTGACTCGGTTAATTTTTATCCTTTCTTTTTTTATAAGAAATTGCATTCTTTATTAGATTTTAGAATTTGTTATTTATGATGTGTTAAATTGATAAGAAGTGAAATCAAAGATTAATATTGTTAGAAGAGATTTATATTTGGAATAAACGCTGTTCTTTAAAAAATATATATATATACATCGAAGAATCCTGAAAAAAGTATGGCAGATTCCAAAATAATATTTTATTCAGATCGGCACTTCGAAGCATGTTCGCGACTCGGTTGATCGGTTGATTCAGATCGGCACTTCGGAGCATATTCGCGACTCGGTTGATCGGTTGATTCAGATCGGCACTTCGGAGCCTGTTCGCGACTCGGTTGATCGGTTGATTCAGATCGGCACTTCGGAGCCTGTTCGCGACTCGGTTGATTCAGATCGGCACTTCGGAGCATGTTCGCTACTCAGTTGATTTTTTAATCATTTTAAGTTTGAAAATTGCCTGTTTCATTTTTGTTATAATTTTTCTTTATGATTATTTTACTTTCTTTTATGTAAAGCACTTTGAATTACCATTGTGCATGAAATGTGCTATATAAATAAAACATGCCTTGCCTAAGAATGATTTTTAATGTTTTTTACAGGAATTTATTTTACTCATCAAGACAGCATTTATTTGATCAAAAATAATGGAAAACATGTAATATTGTGAAATATTATTAAAATTTTTCTATTTTAATATACATGAAAGTGTAATTTATTCATGTGATGTGCAGCTATATTTTCAGCATCATTCCTCCAGTCTTCAGTGTCACATGATCTTCAGAAATCAGAATAATATAATGATTTATTATTAGAATTATAAACAGTTTTGCTGATAACTATTATTTTGTAATCTGTGATACTTTTTCTGGATTCTTTGATGAATAAAAAGTTAAAAAGAAGAGCATTTATTTTAAAATATATTTCCTAACAATATTCACTACAGTTCAATAGTTTGCGGTCAGTAAATTTTTAATAATTTTAAATAAACGCTGTTCGTAAAAAAAATTATACATCGAAGAATCCTGAAAAAAGTATTGCAGATTCCAAAATAATATTTGGTAGCACAACTATTAATAGTTCTAAAAATAAATCATCATATTTTCATGATTTCTAAAGATCATGTGACACTGAAGACTGGAGGAATGATGCTGAAAATACAGCTGCACATCACAGAAATAAATTATATTTTAAAGGATATTAAAATAGAGAAAATTATTTTCTTTTATGTAAAGCACTTTGAATTACCATTGTGCATGAAATGTGCTATATGAATAAAACATGCCTTGCCTAGTTTGATAGTGGGCTTATATATACTGTAAACACACACACACACACACACAGAAGACGCACACACATACACACACTACCGGTCAGATTTTGGGGTCAGAATGATTTTAATGTTTTTTACAGGAATTTTATTTTACTCATCAAGACAGCATTTATTTGATCAAAAATAATGGAAAACATGTAATATTGTGAAATATTATTAAAATTTTTCTATTTTTAATATACATGAAAGTGTAATTTATTCATGTGATGTGCAGCTATATTTTCAGCATCATTCCTCCAGTCTTCAGTGTCACATGATCTTCAGAAATCAGAATAATATAATGATTTATTATTAGAATTATAAACAGTTTTGCTGATAACTATTATTTTGTAATCTGTGATACTTTTTCTGGATTCTTTGATGAATAAAAGTTAAAAAGAAGAGCATTTATTTAAATATAAATATTTCCTACAATATTCACTACAGTTCAATAGTTTGCGGTCAGTAAATTTTTAATAATTTTAAATAAACGCTGTTCGTAAAAAAAATTATACATCGAAGAATCCTGAAAAAGTATTGCAAATTCCGAAATAATATTTGGTAGCACAACTATTAATAGTTCTAAAAATAAATCATCATATTTTCATGATTTCTAAAGATCATGTGACACTGAAACTGGAGGAATGATGCTGAAAATACAGCTGCACATCACAGAAATAAATTATATTTTAAAGGATATTAAATAGAAGAAAATTATTTTATATATTTTTATTTAGATAATTTTGAAAATATTACTGAAATACAACCCTTTTTGTTTCAAACAGTTCATTGAACAATAATAAATGAAGTACCTGAAGCTGACAATGACGTAAATGTATAATAATTAGCAAAGATGATTAATTTAGCACGTGTGTGGGGCGGAGACACGCCGCGGAGCATTCAGACGCGCCGAAGGACCAACACAGCACCAACTGTAGGAAACTTCACTCTTATTATTTCTCTTTTTTCAATTCGGAGCATGTTCGTGACTCGGTTAATTTTTATCCTTTCTTTTTTTATAAGAAATTGCATTCTTTATTAGATTTTAGAATTTGTTATTTATGATGTGTTAAATTGATAAGAAGTGAAATCAAAGATTAATATTGTAGAAGGAAGATTTATATTTTGGAATAAACGTTTTCTTTTAAAAAATACTATATTATACATCGAAGGAATCCTGGAAAAAAGTAATGCAGATTCCAAAATAATCCTTTTTCAGATCGGCACTTCGAAGCCATGTTCGCCCGACTCGGTTGATCGGTTTGGATTCAGATCGGCACTCGGAGCATATTCGCGAACTCGGTGATCGGTTTGATTCAGATCGGCACTCGGAGACCTGTTCGCGGACTCGGTTGATCAGATCGGCCACTTCGGAGCATGTTCGCTACTCAGTTGATTTTTTAATCATTTTAAAAGTTTGAAAATTCCTGTTTTCATTTTTGTTATAATTTTTCTTTATGATTATTTTACTTTCTTTATGTAAAGCACTGTGAATTACCATTGTGCATGAAATGTGCTATATAAATAAAACATGCCTTGCCTAGTTGTTAGTGGGCTTATATATACTGTAAACACACACACACACACACACACACACAGACAGACGCACACACATACACACACTACCGGTCAGATTTTGGGATCAGAATGATTTTTAATGTTTTTTACAGGAATTTATTTTACTCATCAAGACAGCATTTATTTGATCAAAAATAATGGAAAACATGTAATATTGTGAAATATTATTAAAATTTTTCTATTTTAATATACATGAAAGTGTAATTTATTCATGTGATGTGCAGCTATATTTTCAGCATCATTCCTCCAGTCTTCAGTGTCACATGATCTTCAGAAATCAGAATAATATAATGATTTATTATTAGAATTATAAACAGTTTTGCTGATAACTATTATTTTGTAATCTGTGATACTTTTTCTGGATTCTTTGATGAATAAAAAGTTAAAAAGAAGAGCATTTATTTAAAATATAAATATTTCCTAACAATATTCACTACAGTTCAATAGTTTGCGGTCAGTAAATTTTTAATAATTTTAAATAAACGCTGTTCGTAAAAAAAATTATACATCGAAGAATCCTGAAAAAAGTATTGCAGATTCCAAATAATATTTGGTAGCAAAACTATTAATAGTTCTAAAAATAAATCATCATATTTTCATGATTTCTAAAGATCATGTGACACTGAAGACTGGAGGAATGATGCTGAAAATACAGCTGCACATCACAGAAATAAATTATATTTTAAAGGATATTAAAATAGAGAAAATTATTTTATATATTTTATTTAGATAATTTTGAATTATTACTGAAATACAACCTCTTTTGTTTCAAACAGTTCATTGAACAATAATAAATGAAGTACCTGAAGCTGACAATGACGTAAATGTATAATAATTAGCAAAGATGATTAATTTAGCGCGTGTGTGGGGCGGAGACACGCCGCGGAGCATCAGACGCGCCGAGGACCAAACACAGCACAACTGTAGGAAACTTCACTCTTATTATTTCTCTTTTTTCAATTCGGAGCATGTTCGTGACTCGGTTAATTTTTATCCTTTCTTTTTTTATAAGAAATTGCATTCTTTATTAGATTTTAGAATTTGTTATTTATGATGTGTTAAATTGATAAGAAGTGAAATCAAAGATTAATATTGTTAGAAGAGATTTATATTGGAATAAACGCTGTTCTTTAAAAAAATATATATATATACATCGAAGAATCCTGAAAAAAGTATGGCAGATTCCAAAATAATATTTTATTCAGATCGGCACTTCGAAGCATGTTCGCGACTCGGTTGATCGGTTGATTCAGATCGGCACTTCGGAGCATATTCGCGACTCGGTTGATCGGTTGATTCAGATCGGCACTTCGGAGCCTGTTCGCGACTCGGTTGATCGGTTGATTCAGATCGGCACTTCGGAGCCTGTTCGCGACTCGGTTGATTCAGATCGGCACTTCGGAGCATGTTCGCTACTCAGTTGATTTTTTAATCATTTTAAAAGTTTGAAAATTGCCTGTTTCATTTTTGTTATAATTTTCTTTATGATTATTTTACTTTCTTTTATGTAAAGCACTTTGAATTACCATTGTGCATGAAATGTGCTATATAAATAAACATGCCTTGCCTAGTTTGTTAGTGGGCTTATATATACTGTAAACACACACACACACACAGACGCACACACATACACACACTACCGGTCAGATTTTGGGATCAGAATGATTTTTAATGTTTTTTACAGGAATTTATTTTACTCATCAAGACAGCATTTATTTGATCAAAAATAATGGAAAACATGTAATATTGTGAAATATTATTAAAATTTTTCTATTTTAATATACATGAAAGTGTAATTTATTCATGTGATGTGCAGCTATATTTTCAGCATCATTCCTCCAGTCTTCAGTGTCACATGATCTTCAGAATCAGAATAATATAATGATTTATTATTAGAATTATAAACAGTTTTGCTGATAACTATTATTTTGTAATCTGTGATACTTTTTCTGGATTCTTTGATGAATAAAAAGTTAAAAAGAAGAGCATTTATTTAAAATATAAATATTTCCTAACAATATTCACTACAGTTCAATAGTTTGCGGTCAGTAAATTTTTAATAATTTTAAATAAACGCTGTTCGTAAAAAAAATTATACATCGAAGAATCCTGAAAAAAGTATTGCAGATTCCAAAATAATATTTGGTAGCAAAACTATTAATAGTTCTAAAAATAAATCATCATATTTTCATGATTTCTAAAGATCATGTGACACTGAAGACTGGAGGAATGATGCTGAAAATACAGCTGCACATCACAGAAATAAATTATATTTTAAAGGATATTAAAATAGAGAAAATTATTTTATATATTTTATTTAGATAATTTTGAATTATTACTGAAATACAACCTCTTTTGTTTCAAACAGTTCATTGAACAATAATAAATGAAGTACCTGAAGCTGACAATGACGTAAATGTATAATAATTAGCAAAGATGATTAATTTAGCGCGTGTGTGGGGCGGAGACACGCCGCGGAGCATCAGACGCGCCGAGGACCAAACACAGCACAACTGTAGGAAACTTCACTCTTATTATTTCTCTTTTTTCAATTCGGAGCATGTTCGTGACTCGGTTAATTTTTATCCTTTCTTTTTTTATAAGAAATTGCATTCTTTATTAGATTTTAGAATTTGTTATTTATGATGTGTTAAATTGATAAGAAGTTAAATCAAAGATTAATATTGTTAGAAGAGATTTATATTTGGAATAAACGCTGTTCTTTAAAAAAATATATATATATACATCGAAGAATCCTGAAAAAAGTATGGCAGATTCCAAAATAATATTTTATTCAGATCGGCACTTCGAAGCATGTTCGCGACTCGGTTGATCGGTTGATTCAGATCGGCACTTCGGAGCATATTCGCGACTCGGTTGATCGGTTGATTCAGATCGGCACTTCGGAGCCTGTTCGCGACTCGGTTGATCGGTTGATTCAGATCGGCACTTCGGAGCCTGTTCGCGACTCGGTTGATTCAGATCGGCACTTCGGAGCATGTTCGCTACTCAGTTGATTTTTTTAATCATTTTAAAAGTTTGAAAATTGCCTGTTTCATTTTTGTTATAATTTTTCTTTATGATTATTTTACTTTCTTTTATGTAAAGCACTTTGAATTACCATTGTGCATGAAATGTGCTATATAAATAAACATGCCTTGCCTAGTTTGTTAGTGGGCTTATATATACTGTAAACACACACACACACACACAGACGCACACACATACACACACTACCGGTCAGATTTTGGGATCAGAATGATTTTTAATGTTTTTTACAGGAATTTATTTTACTCATCAAGACAGCATTTATTTGATCAAAAATAATGGAAAACATGTAATATTGTGAAATATTATTAAAATTTTTCTATTTTAATATACATGAAAGTGTAATTTATTCATGTGATGTGCAGCTATATTTTCAGCATCATTCCTCCAGTCTTCAGTGTCACATGATCTTCAGAAATCAGAATAATATAATGATTTATTATTAGAATTATAAACAGTTTTGCTGATAACTATTATTTTGTAATCTGTGATACTTTTTCTGGATTCTTTGATGAATAAAAAGTTAAAAAGAAGAGCATTTATTTAAAATATAAATATTTCCTAACAATATTCACTACAGTTCAATAGTTTGCGGTCAGTAAATTTTTAATAATTTTAAATAAACGCTGTTCGTAAAAAAAATTATACATCGAAGAATCCTGAAAAAAGTATTGCAGATTCCAAAATAATATTTGGTAGCAAAACTATTAATAGTTCTAAAAATAAATCATCATATTTTCATGATTTCTAAAGATCATGTGACACTGAAGACTGGAGGAATGATGCTGAAAATACAGCTGCACATCACAGAAATAAATTATATTTTAAAGGATATTAAAATAGAGAAAATTATTTTATATATTTTATTTAGATAATTTTGAATTATTACTGAAATACAACCTCTTTTGTTTCAAACAGTTCATTGAACAATAATAAATGAAGTACCTGAAGCTGACAATGACGTAAATGTATAATAATTAGCAAAGATGATTAATTTAGCGCGTGTGTGGGGCGGAGACACGCCGCGGAGCATCAGACGCGCCGAGGACCAAACACAGCACAACTGTAGGAAACTTCACTCTTATTATTTCTCTTTTTTCAATTCGGAGCATGTTCGTGACTCGGTTAATTTTTATCCTTTCTTTTTTTATAAGAAATTGCATTCTTTATTAGATTTTAGAATTTGTTATTTATGATGTGTTAAATTGATAAGAAGTGAAATCAAAGATTAATATTGTTAGAAGAGATTTATATTTGGAATAAACGCTGTTCTTTAAAAAAATATATATATATACATCGAAGAATCCTGAAAAAAGTATGGCAGATTCCAAAATAATATTTTATTCAGATCGGCACTTCGAAGCATGTTCGCGACTCGGTTGATCGGTTGATTCAGATCGGCACTTCGGAGCATATTCGCGACTCGGTTGATCGGTTGATTCAGATCGGCACTTCGGAGCCTGTTCGCGACTCGGTTGATCGGTTGATTCAGATCGGCACTTCGGAGCCTGTTCGCGACTCGGTTGATTCAGATCGGCACTTCGGAGCATGTTCGCTACTCAGTTGATTTTTTAATCATTTTAAAAGTTTGAAAATTGCCTGTTTCATTTTTGTTATAATTTTCTTTATGATTATTTTACTTTCTTTTATGTAAAGCACTTTGAATTACCATTGTGCATGAAATGTGCTATATAAATAAACATGCCTTGCCTAGTTTGTTAGTGGGCTTATATATACTGTAAACACACACATACACACACACACACAGACGCACACACATACACACACTACCGGTCAGATTTTGGGATCAGAATGATTTTTAATGTTTTTTACAGGAATTTATTTTACTCATCAAGACAGCATTTATTTGATCAAAAATAATGGAAAACATGTAATATTGTGAAATATCATTACAATTTTTCTATTTTAATATACATGAAAGTGTAATTTATTCATGTGATGTGCAGCTATATTTTCAGCATCATTCCTCCAGTCTTCAGTGTCACATGATCTTCAGAAATCAGAATAATATAATGATTTATTATTAGAATTATAAACAGTTTTGCTGATAACTATTATTTTGTAATCTGTGATACTTTTTCTGGATTCTTTGATGAATAAAAAGTTAAAAAGAAGAGCATTTATTTAAAATATAAATATTTCCTAACAATATTCACTACAGTTCAATAGTTTGCGGTCAGTAAATTTTTAATAATTTTAAATAAACGCTGTTCGTAAAAAAAATTATACATCGAAGATTCCTGAAAAAAGTATTGCAGATTCCAAAATAATATTTGGTAGCACAACTATTAATAGTTCTAAAAATAAATCATCATATTTTCATGATTTCTAAAGATCATGTGACACTGAAGACTGGAGGAATGATGCTGAAAATACAGCTGCACATCACAGAAATAAATTATATTTTAAAGGATATTAAAATAGAGAAAATTATTTTATATATTTTTTAGATAATTTTGAATTATTACTGAAATACAACCTCTTTTGTTTCAAACAGTTCATTGAACAATAATAAATGAAGTACCTGAAGCTGACAATGACGTAAATGTATAATAATTAGCAAAGATGATTAATTTTGCCGCGTGTGAGGGGCGGAGACACACCGCGGAGCATCAGACGCGCCGAGGACCAAACACAGCACAACTATAGGAAACTTCACTCTTATTATTTCTCTTTTTTCAATTCGGAGCATGTTCGTGACTCGGTTAATTTTTATCCTTTCTTTTTTTATAAGAAATTGCATTCTTTATTAGATTTTAGAATTTGTTATTTATGATGTGTTAAATTGATAAGAAGTGAAATCAAAGATTAATATTGTTAGAAGAGATTTATATTTGGAATAAACGCTGTTCTTTAAAAAAAATATATATATACATCGAAGAATCCTGAAAAAAGTATGGCAGATTCCAAAATAATATTTTATTCAGATCGGCACTTCGAAGCATGTTCGCGACTCGGTTGATCGGTTGATTCAGATCGGCACTTCGGAGCATATTCGCGACTCGGTTGATCGGTTGATTCAGATCGGCACTTCGGAGCCTGTTCGCGACTCGGTTGATCGGTTGATTCAGATCGGCACTTCGGAGCCTGTTCGCGACTCGGTTGATTCAGATCGGCACTTCGGAGCATGTTCGCTACTCAGTTGATTTTTTAATCATTTTAAAAGTTTGAAAATTGCCTGTTTCATTTTGTTATAATTTTCTTTATGATTATTTTACTTTCTTTTATGTAAAGCACTTTGAATTACCATTGTGCATGAAATGTGCTATATAAATAAACATGCCTTGCCTAGTTTGTTAGTGGGCTTATATATACTGTAAACACACACACACACACAGACGCACACACATACACACACTACCGGTCAGATTTTGGGATCAGAATGATTTTTAATGTTTTTTACAGGAATTTATTTTACTCATCAAGACAGCATTTATTTGATCAAAAATAATGGAAAACATGTAATATTGTGAAATATTATTAAAATTTTTCTATTTTAATATACATGAAAGTGTAATTTATTCATGTGATGTGCAGCTATATTTTCAGCATCATTCCTCCAGTCTTCAGTGTCACATGATCTTCAGAAATCAGAATAATATAATGATTTATTATTAGAATTATAAACAGTTTTGCTGATAACTATTATTTTGTAATCTGTGATACTTTTTCTGGATTCTTTGATGAATAAAAAGTTAAAAAGAAGAGCATTTATTTAAAATATAAATATTTCCTAACAATATTCACTACAGTTCAATAGTTTGCGGTCAGTAAATTTTTAATAATTTTAAATAAACGCTGTTCGTAAAAAAATTATACATCGAAGAATCCTGAAAAAAGTATTGCAGATTCCAAAATAATATTTGGTAGCACAACTATTAATAGTTCTAAAAATAAATCATCATATTTTCATGATTTCTAAAGATCATGTGACACTGAAGACTGGAGGAATGATGCTGAAAATACAGCTGCACATCACAGAAATAAATTATATTTTAAAGGATATTAAAATAGAGAAAATTATTTTATATATTTTATTTAGATAATTTTGAATTATTACTGAAATACAACCTCTTTTGTTTCAAACAGTTCATTGAACAATAATAAATGAAGTACCTGAAGCTGACAATGACGTAAATGTATAATAATTAGCAAAGATGATTAATTTAGCGCGTGTGAGGGGCGGAGACACGCCGCGGAGCATCAGACGCGCCGAGGACCAAACACAGCACAACTGTAGGAAACTTCACTCTTATTATTTCTCTTTTTTCAATTCGGAGCATGTTCGTGACTCGGTTAATTTTTATCCTTTCTTTTTTTATAAGAAATTGCATTCTTTATTAGATTTTAGAATTTGTTATTTATGATGTGTTAAATTGATAAGAAGTGAAATCAAAGATTAATATTGTTAGAAGAGATTTATATTTGGAATAAACGCTGTTCTTTAAAAAAATATATATATATACATCGAAGAATCCTGAAAAAAGTATGGCAGATTCCAAAATAATATTTTATTCAGATCGGCACTTCGGAGCATATTCGCGACTCGGTTGATCGGTTGATTCAGATCGGCACTTCGGAGCATATTCGCGACTCGGTTGATCGGTTGATTCAGATCGGCACTTCGGAGCCTGTTCGCGACTCGGTTGATTCAGATCGGCACTTCGGAGCATGTTCGCTACTCAGTTGATTTTTTAATCATTTTAAAAGTTTGAAAATTGCCTGTTTCATTTTTGTTATAATTTTTCTTTATGATTATTTTACTTTCTTTTATGTAAAGCACTTTGAATTACCATTGTGCATGAAATGTGCTATATAAATAAACATGCCTTGCCTAGTTTGTTAGTGGGCTTATATATACTGTAAACACACACACCACACACAGACAGACGCACACACATACACACACTACCGGTCAGATTTTGGGATCAGAATGATTTTTAATGTTTTTTACAGGAATTTATTTTACTCATCAAGACAGCATTTATTTGATCAAAAATAATGGAAAACATGTAATATTGTGAAATATTATTACAATTTTCTATTTTAATATACATGAAAGTGTAATTTATTCATGTGATGTGCAGCTATATTTTCAGCATCATTCCTCCAGTCTTCAGTGTCACATGATCTTCAGAAATCAGAATAATATAATGATTTATTATTAGAATTATAAACAGTTTTGCTGATAACTATTATTTTGTAATCTGTGATACTTTTTCTGGATTCTTTGATGAATAAAAAGTTAAAAAGAAGAGCATTTATTTAAAATATAAATATTTCCTAACAATATTCACTACAGTTCAATAGTTTGCGGTCAGTAAATTTTTAATAATTTTAAATAAACGCTGTTCGTAAAAAAATTATACATCGAAGAATCCTGAAAAAAGTATTGCAGATTCCAAAATAATATTTGGTAGCAAAACTATTAATAGTTCTAAAAATAAATCATCATATTTTCATGATTTCTAAAGATCATGTGACACTGAAGACTGGAGGAATGATGCTGAAAATACAGCTGCACATCACAGAAATAAATTATATTTTAAAGGATATTAAAATAGAGAAAATTATTTTATATATTTTATTTAGATAATTTTGAATTATTACTGAAATACAACCTCTTTTGTTTCAAACAGTTCATTGAACAATAATAAATGAAGTACCTGAAGCTGACAATGACGTAAATGTATAATAATTAGCAAAGATGATTAATTTAGCGCGTGTGAGGGGCGGAGACACGCCGCGGAGCATCAGACGCGCCGAGGACCAAACACAGCACAACTGTAGGAAACTTCACTCTTATTATTTCTCTTTTTTCAATTCGGAGCATGTTCGTGACTCGGTTAATTTTTATCCTTTCTTTTTTTATAAGAAATTGCATTCTTTATTAGATTTTAGAATTTGTTATTTATGATGTGTTAAATTGATAAGAAGTGAAATCAAAGATTAATATTGTTAGAAGAGATTTATATTTGGAATAAACGCTGTTCTTTAAAAAAAATATATATATACATCGAGAATCCTGAAAAAAGTATGGCAGATTCCAAAATAATATTTTATTCAGATCGGCACTTCGAAGCATGTTCGCGACTCGGTTGATCGGTTGATTCAGATCGGCACTTCGGAGCATATTCGCGACTCGGTTGATCGGTTGATTCAGATCGGCACTTCGGAGCCTGTTCGCGACTCGGTTGATCGGTTGATTCAGATCGGCACTTCGGAGCCTGTTCGCGACTCGGTTGATTCAGATCGGCACTTCGGAGCATGTTCGCTACTCAGTTGATTTTTTAATCATTTTAAAAGTTTGAAAATTGCCTGTTTCATTTTTGTTATAATTTTTCTTTATGATTATTTTACTTTCTTTTATGTAAAGCACTTTGAATTACCATTGTGCATGAAATGTGCTATATAAATAAACATGCCTTGCCTAGTTTGTTAGTGGGCTTATATATACTGTAAACACACACACACACACAGACGCACACACATACACACACTACCGGTCAGATTTTGGGATCAGAATGATTTTTAATGTTTTTTACAGGAATTTATTTTACTCATCAAGACAGCATTTATTTGATCAAAAATAATGGAAAACATGTAATATTGTGAAATATTATTAAATTTTTCTATTTTAATATACATGAAAGTGTAATTTATTCATGTGATGTGCAGCTATATTTTCAGCATCATTCCTCCAGTCTTCAGTGTCACATGATCTTCAGAAATCAGAATAATATAATGATTTATTATTAGAATTATAAACAGTTTTGCTGATAACTATTATTTTGTAATCTGTGATACTTTTTCTGGATTCTTTGATGAATAAAAAGTTAAAAAGAAGAGCATTTATTTAAAATATAAATATTTCCTAACAATATTCACTACAGTTCAATAGTTTGCGGTCAGTAAATTTTTAATAATTTTAAATAAACGCTGTTCGTAAAAAAAATTATACATCGAAGAATCCTGAAAAAAGTATTGCAGATTCCAAAATAATATTTGGTAGCAAAACTATTAATAGTTCTAAAAATAAATCATCATATTTTCATGATTTCTAAAGATCATGTGACACTGAAGACTGGAGGAATGATGCTGAAAATACAGCTGCACATCACAGAAATAAATTATATTTTAAAGGATATTAAAATAGAGAAAATTATTTTATATATTTTATTTAGATAATTTTGAATTATTACTGAAATACAACCTCTTTTGTTTCAAACAGTTCATTGAACAATAATAAATGAAGTACCTGAAGCTGACAATGACGTAAATGTATAATAATTAGCAAAGATGATTAATTTAGCGCGTGTGTGGGGCGGAGACACGCCGCGGAGCATCAGACGCGCCGAGGACCAAACACAGCACAACTGTAGGAAACTTCACTCTTATTATTTCTCTTTTTTCAATTCGGAGCATGTTCGTGACTCGGTTAATTTTTATCCTTTCTTTTTTTATAAGAAATTGCATTCTTTATTAGATTTTAGAATTTGTTATTTATGATGTGTTAAATTGATAAGAAGTGAAATCAAAGATTAATATTGTTAGAAGAGATTTATATTTGGAATAAACGCTGTTCTTTAAAAAAATATATAATATATACATCGAAGAATCCTGAAAAAAGTATGGCCAGATTCCAAAATAATATTTTATTCAGATCGGCACTTCGAAGCATGTTCGCGACTCGGTTGATCGGTTGATTCAGATCGGCACTTCGGAGCATATTCGCGACTCGTTGATCCGGTTGATTCAGATCGGCACTTCGGAGCCTGTTCGCGACTCGGGTGATCGGTTGATTCAGATCGGCACTTTCGGAGCCTGTTCGCGACTCGGTTGATCGGTTGATTCAGATCGGCACTTCGGAGCTGTTCGCGACTCGGTTGATTCAGATCGGCACTTCGGAGCATGTTCGCTACTCAGTTGATTTTTTAATCATTTTAAAAGTTTGAAAATTGCCTGTTTCATTTTTGTTATAATTTTTCTTTATGATTATTTTACTTTCTTTTATGTAAAGCACTTTGAATTACCATTGTGCATGAAATGTGCTATATAAATAAACATGCCTTGCCTAGTTTGTTAGTGGGCTTATATATACTGTAAACACACACACACACACAGACGCACACACATACACACACTACCGGTCAGATTTTGGGATCAGAATGATTTTTAATGTTTTTTACAGGAATTTATTTTACTCATCAAGACAGCATTTATTTGATCAAAAATAATGGAAAACATGTAATATTGTGAAATATTATTAAAATTTTTCTATTTTAATATACATGAAAGTGTAATTTATTCATGTGATGTGCAGCTATATTTTCAGCATCATTCCTCCAGTCTTCAGTGTCACATGATCTTCAGAAATCAGAATAATATAATGATTTATTATTAGAATTATAAACAGTTTTGCTGATAACTATTATTTTGTAATCTGTGATACTTTTTCTGGATTCTTTGATGAATAAAAAGTTAAAAAGAAGAGCATTTATTTAAAATATAAATATTTCCTAACAATATTCACTACAGTTCAATAGTTTGCGGTCAGTAAATTTTTAATAATTTTAAATAAACGCTGTTCGTAAAAAAAATTATACATCGAAGAATCCTGAAAAAAGTATTGCAGATTCCAAAATAATATTTGGTAGCAAAACTATTAATAGTTCTAAAAATAAATCATCATATTTTCATGATTTCTAAAGATCATGTGACACTGAAGACTGGAGGAATGATGCTGAAAATACAGCTGCACATCACAGAAATAAATTATATTTTAAAGGATATTAAAATAGAGAAAATTATTTTATATATTTATTTAGATAATTTTGAATTATTACTGAAATACAACCTCTTTTGTTTCAAACAGTTCATTGAACAATAATAAATGAAGTACCTGAAGCTGACAATGACGTAAATGTATAATAATTAGCAAAGATGATTAATTTTGCGCGTGTGAGGGGCGGAGACACGCCGCGGAGCATCAGACGCGCCGAGGACCAAACACAGCACAACTGTAGGAAACTTCACTCTTATTATTTCTCTTTTTTCAATTCGGAGCATGTTCGTGACTCGGTTAATTTTTATCCTTTCTTTTTTTATAAGAAATTGCATTCTTTATTAGATTTTAGAATTTGTTATTTATGATGTGTTAAATTGATAAGAAGTGAAATCAAAGATTAATATTGTTAGAAGAGATTTATATTTGGAATAAACGCTGTTCTTTAAAAAAAAATATATATATACATCGAAGAATCCTGAAAAAAGTATGGCAGATTCCAAAATAATATTTTATTCAGATCGGCACTTCGAAGCATGTTCGCGACTCGGTTGATCGGTTGATTCAGATCGGCACTTCGGAGCATATTCGCGACTCGGTTGATTCAGATCGGCACTTCGGAGCATTTCGCGACTCGGTTGATCGGTTGATTCAGATCGGCACTTCGGAGCCTGTTCGCGACTCGGTTGATCGGTTGATTCAGATCGGCACTTCGGAGCCTGTTCGCGACTCGGTTGATTCAGATCGGCACTTCGGAGCATGTTCGCTACTCAGTTGATTTTTTAATCATTTTAAAAGTTTGAAAATTGCCTGTTTCATTTTTGTTATAATTTTTCTTTATGATTATTTTACTTTCTTTTATGTAAAGCACTTTGAATTACCATTGTGCATGAAATGTGCTATATAAATAAACATGCCTTGCCTAGTTTGTTAGTGGGCTTATATATACTGTAAACACACACACACACACACACACAGACGCACACACATACACACACTACCGGTCAGATTTTGGGATCAGAATGATTTTTAATGTTTTTTACAGGAATTTATTTTACTCATCAAGACAGCATTTATTTGATCAAAAATAATGGAAAACATGTAATATTGTGAAATATTATTAAAATTTTTCTATTTTAATATACATGAAAGTGTAATTTATTCATGTGATGTGCAGCTATATTTTCAGCATCATTCCTCCAGTCTTCAGTGTCACATGATCTTCAGAAATCAGAATAATATAATGATTTATTATTAGAATTATAAACAGTTTTGCTGATAACTATTATTTTGTAATCTGTGATACTTTTTCTGGATTCTTTGATGAATAAAAAGTTAAAAAAGAAGAGCATTTATTTAAAATATAAATATTTCCTAACAATATTCACTACAGTTCAATAGTTTGCGGTCAGTAAATTTTTAATAATTTTAAAATAAACGCTGTTCGTAAAAAAAATTATACATCGAAGATCCTGAAAAAAGTATTGCAAATTCCAAAATAATATTTGGTAGCACAACTATTAATAGTTCTAAAAATAAATCATCATATTTTCATGATTTCTAAAGATCATGTGACACTGAAGACTGGAGGAATGATGCTGAAATACAGCTGCACATCACAGAAATAAATTATATTTTAAAGGATATTAAAATAGAGAAAAATTATTTTATATATTTATTTAGATAATTTTGAATTATTACTGAAATACAACCTCTTTGTTTCAAACAGTTCATTGAACAATAATAAATGAAGTACCTGAAGCTGACAATGACGTAAATGTATAATAATTAGCAAAGATGATTAATTTAGCCGCGTGTGAGGGGCGGAGACACGCCGCGGAGCATCAGACGCGCCGAGGACCAAACACAGCACAACTATAGAAACTTCACTCTTATTGATTTCTCTTTTTTCAATTCGGAGCATGTTCGTGACTCGGTTAATTTTTATCCTTTCTTTTTTATAAGAAATTGCATTCTTATTAGATTTTAGAATTTGTTATTATGATTGTGTTAAATTGATAGAAGTGAAATCAAAGATTAATATTGTTAGAAGAGATTTATATTTGGAATAAACGCTGTTCTTTAAAAAAATATATATATATACATCGAAGAATCCTGAAAAAAGTATGGCAGATTCCAAAATAATATTTTATTCAGATCGGCACTTCGAAGCATGTTCGCGACTCGGTTGATCGGTTGATTCAGATCGGCACTTCGGAGCATATTCGCGACTCGGTTGATCGGTTGATTCAGATCGGCACTTCGGAGCCTGTTCGCGACTCGGTTGATCGGTTGATTCAGATCGGCACTTCGGAGCCTGTTCGCGACTCGGTTGATTCAGATCGGCACTTCGGAGCATGTTCGCTACTCAGTTGATTTTTTAATCATTTTAAAAGTTTGAAAATTGCCTGTTTCATTTTTGTTATAATTTTTCTTTATGATTATTTTACTTTCTTTTATGTAAAGCACTTTGAATTACCATTGTGCATGAAATGTGCTATATAAATAAACATGCCTTGCCTAGTTTGTTAGTGGGCTTATATATACTGTAAACACACACACACAGACGCACACACATACACACACTACCGGTCAGATTTTGGGATCAGAATGATTTTTAAATGTTTTTTACAGGAATTTATTTTACTCATCAAGACAGCATTTATTTGATCAAAAATAATGGAAACATGTAATATTGTGAAATATTATTAAAATTTTTTCTATTTTAATATACAATGAAAGTGTAATTTATTCATGTGATGTGCAGCTATATTTTCAGCATCATTCCTCCAGTCTTCAGTGTCACATGATCTTCAGAAATCAGAATAATATAATGATTTATTATTAGAATTATAAACAGTTTTGCTGATAACTATTATTTTGTAATCTGTGATACTTTTTCTGGATTCTTTGATGAATAAAAAGTTAAAAAGAAGAGCATTTATTTAAAATATAAATATTTCCTAACATAAGAAATTGCATTCTTTATTAGATTTTAGAATTTGTTATTTATGATGTGTTAAATTGATAAGAAGTGAAATCAAAGATTAATATTGTTAGAAGAGATTTATATTTGGAATAAACGCTGTTCTTTAAAAAAAATATATATATATACATCGAAGAATCCTGAAAAAAGTATGGCAGATTCCAAAATAATATTTTATTCAGATCGGCACTTCGAAGCATGTTCGCGACTCGGTTGATCGGTTGATTCAGATCGGCACTTCGGAGCATATTCGCGACTCGGTTGATCGGTTGATTCAGATCGGCACTTCGGAGCCTGTTCGCGACTCGGTTGATCGGTTGATTCAGATCGGCACTTCGGAGCCTGTTCGCGACTCGGTTGATTCAGATCGGCACTTCGGAGCATGTTCGCTACTCAGTTGATTTTTTAATCATTTTAAAAGTTTGAAAATTGCCTGTTTCATTTTTGTTATAATTTTTCTTTATGATTATTTTACTTTCTTTTATGTAAAGCACTTTGAATTACCATTGTGCATGAAATGTGCTATATAAATAAACATGCCTTGCCTAGTTTGTTAGTGGGCTTATATATACTGTACACACACACACACACACACAGACGCACACATACACACACTACCGGTCAGATTTTGGGATCAGAATGATTTTTAATGTTTTTTACAGGAATTTATTTTACTCATCAAGACAGCATTTATTTGATCAAAAATAATGGAAAACATGTAATATTGTGAAATATTATTAAAATTTTTCTATTTTAATATACATGAAAGTGTAATTTATTCATGTGATGTGCAGCTATATTTTCAGCATCATTCCTCCAGTCTTCAGTGTCACATGATCTTCAGAAATCAGAATAATATAATGATTTATTATTAGAATTATAAACAGTTTTGCTGATAACTATTATTTTGTAATCTGTGATACTTTTTCTGGATTCTTTGATGAATAAAAAGTTAAAAAGAAGAGCATTTATTTAAAATATAAATATTTCCTAACAATATTCACTACAGTTCAATAGTTTGCGGTCAGTAAATTTTTAATAATTTTAAATAAACGCTGTTCGTAAAAAAATTATACATCGAAGAATCCTGAAAAAAGTATTGCAAATTCCAAAATAATATTTGGTAGCACAACTATTAATAGTTCTAAAAATAAATCATCATATTTTCATGATTTCTAAAGATCATGTGACACTGAAGACTGGAGGAATGATGCTGAAAATACAGCTGCACATCACAGAAATAAATTATATTTTAAAGGATATTAAAATAGAGAAAATTATTTTATATATTTTATTTAGATAATTTTGAATTATTACTGAAATACAACCTCTTTTGTTTCAAACAGTTCATTGAACAATAATAAATGAAGTACCTGAAGCTGACAATGACGTAAATGTATAATAATTAGCAAAGATGATTAATTTAGCGCGTGTGAGGGGCGGAGACACGCCGCGGAGCATCAGACGCGCCGAGGACCAAACACAGCACAACTGTAGGAAACTTCACTCTTATTATTTCTCTTTTTTCAATTCGGAGCATGTTCGTGACTCGGTTAATTTTTATCCTTTCTTTTTTTATAAGAAATTGCATTCTTTATTAGATTTTAGAATTTGTTATTTATGATGTGTTAAATTGATAAGAAGTGAAATCAAAGATTAATATTGTTAGAAGAGATTTATATTTGGAATAAACGCTGTTCTTTAAAAAATAATATATATATACATCGAAGAATCCTGAAAAAAGTATGGCAGATTCCAAAATAATATTTTATTCAGATCGGCACTTCGGAGCATATTCGCGACTCGGTTGATCGGTTGATTCAGATCGGCACTTCGGAGCATATTCGCGACTCGGTTGATCGGTTGATTCAGATCGGCACTTCGGAGCCTGTTCGCGACTCGGTTGATTCAGATCGGCACTTCGGAGCATGTTCGCTACTCAGTTGATTTTTTAATCATTTTAAAAGTTTGAAAATTGCCTGTTTCATTTTTGTTATAATTTTTCTTTATGATTATTTTACTTTCTTTTATGTAAAGCACTTTGAATTACCATTGTGCATGAAATGTGCTATATAAAAAACATGCCTTGCCTAGTTTGTTAGTGGGCTTATATATACTGTAAAAACACACACACACACACACAGACAGACGCACACACATACACACACTACCGGTCAGATTTTGGGATCAGAATGATTTTTAATGTTTTTTACAGGAATTTATTTTACTCATCAAGACAGCATTTATTTGATCAAAAATAATGGAAAACATGTAATATTGTGAAATATTATTAAAATTTTCTATTTTAATATACATGAAAGTGTAATTTATTCATGTGATGTGCAGCTATATTTTCAGCATCATTCCTCCAGTCTTCAGTGTCACATGATCTTCAGAAATCAGAATAATATAATGATTTATTATTAGAATTATAAACAGTTTTGCTGATAACTATTATTTTGTAATCTGTGATACTTTTTCTGGATTCTTTGATGAATAAAAAGTTTAAAAAAAGAGCATTTATTTAAAATATAAATATTTCCTAACAATATTCACTACAGTTCAATAGTTTGCGGTCAGTAAATTTTTAATAATTTTAATAAACGCTGTTCGTAAAAAAAATTATACATCGAAGAATCCTGAAAAAGTATTGCAATTCCAAAATAATATTTGGTAGCACAACTATTAATAGTTCTAAAAATAAATCATCATATTTTCATGATTTCTAAAGATCATGTGACACTGAAGACTGGAGGAATGATGCTGAAAATACAGCTGCACATCACAGAAATAAATATATTTTAAAGGATATTAAATAGAGAAAATTATTTATATATTTTATTTAGATAATTTTGAATTATTACTGAAATACAACCTCTTTTGTTTCAAACAGTTCATTGAACAATAATAAATGAAGTACCTGAAGCTGACAATGACGTAAATGTATAATAATTAGCAAAGATGATTAATTTAGCGCGTGTGTGGGCGGAGACACGCCGCGGAGCATCAGACGCGCCGAGGACCAAACACAGCACAACTGTAGGAAACTTCACTCTTATTATTTCTCTTTTTTTTTCTTCGGAGCATGTTCGTGACTCGGTTAATTTTTATCCTTTCTTTTTTTATAAGAAATTGCATTCTTTATTAGATTTTAGAATTTGTTATTTATGATGTGTTAAATTGATAAGAAGTGAAATCAAAGATTATATTGTTAGAAGAGATTTATATTTGGAATAAACGCTGTTCTTTAAAAATATATATATACATCGAAGAATCCTGAAAAAGTATGGCAGATTCCAAAATAATATTTTATTCAGATCGGCACTTCGAAGCATGTTCGCGACTCGGTTGATCGGTTGATTCAGATCGGCACTTCGGAGCATATTCGCGACTCGGTTGATCGGTTGATTCAGATCGCATTCGGAGCCTGTTCGCGACTCGGTTGATCGGTTGATTCAGATCGGCACTTCGGAGCCTGTTCGCGACTCGGTTGTTCGTTGATTCAGATCGGCACTTCGGAGCCTGTTCGCGACTCGGTTGATTCAGATCGGCACTTGGAGCATGTTCGCTACTCAGTTGATTTTTTTAATCATTTTAAATCAGAAATCAGAATAATATAATGATTTATTATTAGAATTATAAACAGTTTTGCTGATAACTATTATTTTGTAATCTGTGATACTTTTTCTGGATTCTTTGATGAATAAAAAGTTAAAAAGAAGAGCATTTATTTAAAATATAAATATTTCCTAACAATATTCACTACAGTTCAATAGTTTGCGGTCAGTAAATTTTTAATAATTTTAAATAAACGCTGTTCGTAAAAAAAATTATACATCGAAGAATCCTGAAAAAAGTATTGCAAATTCCAAAATAATATTTGGTAGCACAACTATTAATAGTTCTAAAAATAAATCATCATATTTTCATGATTTCTAAAGATCATGTGACACTGAAGACTGGAGGAATGATGCTGAAAATACAGCTGCACATCACAGAAATAAATTATATTTTAAAGGATATTAAAATAGAGAAAAATATTTTATATATTTTAGATAATTTTGAATTATTACTGAAATACAACCTCTTTTGTTTCAAACAGTTCATTGAACAATAATAAATGAAGTACCTGAAGCTGACAATGACGTAAATGTATAATAATTAGCAAAGATGATTATTTTGCCGCGTGTGAGGGGCGGAGACACACCGCGGAGCATCAGACGCGCCGAGGACCAAACACAGCACAACTGTAGGAAACTTCACTCTTATTATTTCTCTTTTTTCAATTCGGAGCATGTTCGTGACTCGGTTAATTTTTATCCTTTCTTTTTTTATAAGAAATTGCATTCTTTATTAGATTTTAGAATTTGTTATTTATGATGTGTTAAATTGATAAGAAGTGAAATCAAAGATTAATATTGTTAGAAGAGATTTATATTTGGAATAAACGCTGTTCTTTAAAAAAAATATATATATATACATCGAAGAATCCTGAAAAAAGTATGGCAGATTCCAAAATAATATTTTATTCAGATCGGCACTTCGAAGCATGTTCGCGACTCGGTTGATCGGTTGATTCAGATCGGCACTTCGGAGCATATTCGCGACTCGGTTGATCGGTTGATTCAGATCGGCACTTCGGAGCCTGTTCGCGACTCGGTTGATCGGTTGATTCAGATCGGCACTTCGGAGCCTGTTCGCGACTCGGTTGATCGGTTGATTCAGATCGGCACTTCGGAGCCTGTTCGCGACTCGGTTGATTCAGATCGCACTCGGAGCATTTCGCTACTCAGTTGATTTTTATCATTTTAAAAGTTGAAATTGCCTGTTTCATTTTTGTTATAATTTTTCTTTATGATTATTTTACTTTCTTTTATGTAAAGCACTTTGAATTACCATTGTGCATGAAATGTGCTATATAAATAAACATGCCTTGCCTAGTTTGTTAGTGGGCTTATATATACTGTAAACAACACACACACACACACAGACGCACACACATACACACACTACCGTCAGATTTTGGGATCAGAATGATTTTTAATGTTTTTTACAGGAATTTATTTTACTCATCAAGACAGCATTTATTTGATCAAAAATAATGGAAAACATGTAATATTGTGAAATATTATTAAAATTTTTCTATTTTAAATATACATGAAAGTGTAATTTATTCATGTGATGTGCAGCTATATTTTCAGCATCATTCCTCCAGTCTTCAGTGTCACATGATCTTCAGAAATCAGAATAATATAATGATTTATTATTAGAATTATAAACAGTTTTGCTGATAACTATTATTTTGTAATCTGTGATACTTTTTCTGGATTCTTTGATGAATAAAAAGTTAAAAAGAAGAGCATTTATTTAAAATATAAATATTTCCTAACAATATTCACTACAGTTCAATAGTTTGCGGTCAGTAAATTTTTAATAATTTAAATAAACGCTGTTCGTAAAAAAAATTATACATCGAAGAATCCTGAAAAAAGTATTGCAAATTCCAAAATAATATTTGGTAGCACAACTATTAATAGTTCTAAAAATAAATCATCATATTTTCATGATTTCTAAAGATCATGTGACACTGAAGACTGGAGGAATGATGCTGAAAATACAGCTGCACATCACAGAAATAAATTATATTTTAAAGGATATTAAAATAGAGAAATTATTTTATATATTTTATTAGATAATTTTGAATTATTACTGAAATACAACCTCTTTTGTTTCAAACAGTTCATTGAACAATAATAAATGAAGTACCTGAAGCTGACAATGACGTAAATGTATAATAATTAGCAAAAGATGATTAATTTAGCGCGTGTGAGGGCGGAGACACGCCGCGGAGCATCAGACGCGCGAGGACCAACACAGCACAACTGTAGGAAACTTCACTCTTATTATTTCTCTTTTTTCAATTCGGAGCATGTTCGTGACTCGGTTAATTTTTATCCTTTCTTTTTTTATAAGAAATTGCATCTTTTATTAGATTTTAGAATTTGTTATTTATGATGTGTTAAATTGATAAGAAGTGAAATCAAAGATTAATATATTTAGTTAAATTGAGAAGATTTTTTATATTGATGATGAATAATGGCTGTTCTTTAAAAAAAAAAATATTTATATTACATCGAGAAGAATCCTGAAAAAGTATAGAATCGAGATTCCAAAATAATATTTTTATTCAGATCGGCACTTCGAGATGTTGATGTTCGCGACTCGGTGAGTTTGATCGGTTTGATTCAGATGTTCGAGCACTATACTGTTTACATCGCATATTCGCGAACGTCGCATTAATCGGCTGATGATTGAGACTTGATTCAGATCGGCACACTTCGGAGCTGTTCGCGACCGGTTGATCGTTGATTCAGATCGGCACTTCGGAGCCTGTTCGCGACTCGGTTTGATTCAGATCGGCACTGAGCATGTGATCATCTTACAGTACCAGTTGATTTTATTAATCATTTTAAAAGTTAAAAATTGCCTGTTTCATTTTTGTTATAATTAATTTTTTCTTTGTATTATTTCTATTTATGTTTAAGCACTTTGAATTACCATTGGCATGAAATGTGCTATATAAAATAAACATGCCTTGCCTAGTTTGTTAGTGGGCTTATATATACTGTAAACACACATACACACACACACAGACACACACAGAACACACACACACACACTACCGGTCAGATTTTGGGATCAGAAATGATTTTTAATGTTTTTTTACAGAATTTATTTTTTACTCATCAAGACAGCATTATTTTGATCAAAAATAATGGAAAACATGTAATATTGTGAAATATTATTACAATTTTTCTATTTTAATATACATGAAAGTGTAATTTTCATGTGATTGTGCAGCTATATTTTCAGCATCATTCCTCCAGTTTCAGTGTCACATGATCTCATATAACAGAAAATCAATAATATAATTAATATGATTTATTATTAGAATTATAAACAGTTTGCTGAATAACTATTATTTTGTAATCTGTGATACTTTTTCTGGATTCTTTGATGAATAAAAAGTTAAAAAGAAGAGCATTTATTTAAAATATAAATATTTCCTAACATATTCACTACAGTTCAATAGTTTGCGGTCAGTAAATTTTTTAATAATTTTAAATAAACGCTGTTCGTAAAAAAATTATTATATCGAAGATCCTGAAAAAAAGTATTGCAAATTCAAAAAATAATATTTGGTAGCACAACTATTAATAGTTCTAAAAATAAATCATCATATTTTCATGATTTCTAAAGATCATGTGACACTGAAGACTGGAGGAATGATGCTGAAAATACAGCTGCACATCACAGAAATAAATTATATTTTAAAGGATATTAAAATAGAGAAAATTATTTTATATATTTTATTTAGATAATTTGAATTATTACTGAAATACAACCTCTTTTGTTTCAAACAGTTCATTGAACAATAATAAATGAAGTACCTGAAGCTGACAATGACGTAAATGTATATAATTAGCAAAGATGATTAATTTAGCGCGTGTGAGGGGCGGAGACACGCCGCGGAGCATCAGACGCGCCGAGGACCAACACAGCACAACTGTAGGAAACTTCACTCTTATTATTTCTCTTTTTTCAATTCGGAGCATGTTCGTGACTCGGTTAATTTTTATCCTTTCTTTTTTATAAGAAATTGCATTCTTTATTAGATTTTAGAATTTGTTATTATGATGTGTTAAATTGATAAGAAGTGAAATCAAAGATTAATATTGTTAGAAGAGATTTATATTGGAATAAACGCTGTTCTTTAAAAAATTATATATATATATACATCGAAGAATCCTGAAAAAAGTATGGCAGATTCCAAAATAATTTTTATTCAGATCGGCACTTCGAAGCATGTTCGCGACTCGGTTGATCGGTTGATTCAGATCGGCACTTCGGAGCATATTCGCGACTCGGTTGATCGGTTGATTCAGATCGGCACTTCGGAGCTGTTCGCGACTCGGTTGATCGTTGATTCAGATCGGCACTTCGGAGCCTGTTCGCGACTCGGTTGATTCAGATCGGCACTTCGGAGCATGTTCGCTACTCAGTTGATTTTTTAATCATTTTAAAAGTTGAAAATTGCCTGTTTCATTTTTGTTATAATTTTTCTTTATGATTATTTTACTTTCTTTATGTAAAGCACTTTGAATTACCATGTGCATGAAATGTGCTATATAAATAAACATGCCTTGCCTAGTTGTTAGTGGGCTTATATATACTGTAAACACACACATACACACACACACAGCAGACGCACACACATTACACACACTACCGGTCAGATTTTGGGATCAGAATGATTTTTTATGTTTTTTTACAGGAATTTATTTTACTCATCAGACAGCATTTATTTGATCAAAAATAATGGAAAACATGTAATATTGTGAAATATCATTAAATTTTTCTATTTTAATATACATGAAAGTGTAATTTATTCATGTGATGTGCAGCTATATTTTCAGCATCATTCCTCCAGTCTTCAGTGTCACATGATCTTCAGAAATCAGAATAATATATATGATTTATTATTAGAATTATAAACAGTTTTGCTGATAACTATTATTTTGTAATCTGTGATACTTTTTCTGGATTCTTTGATGAATAAAAAGTTAAAAAAAGAAGAGCATTTATTTAAAATATAAATATTTCTAACAATATTCACTACAGTTCAATAGTTTGCGGTCAGTAAATTTTTAATAATTTTAAATAAACGCTGTTCGTAAAAAAAATTATACATCGAAGATTCTGAAAAAAGTATTGCAAATTCCAAAATAATATTTGGTAGCACAACTATTAATAGTTCTAAAATAAATCATCATATTTTCATGATTTCTAAAGATCATGTGACACTGAAGACTGGAGGAATGATGCTGAAAATACAGCTGCACATCACAGAAATAAATTATATTTTAAAGGATATTAAAAATAGAGAAATTATTTTATATATTTTTAGATAATTTTGAATTATTACTGAAATACAACCTCTTTTGTTTCAAACAGTTCATTGAACAATAATAAATGAAGTACCTGAAGCTGACAATGACGTAAATGTATAATAATTAGCAAAGATGATTAATTTGCCGCGTGTGAGGGGCGGAGACACACCGCGGAGCATCAGACGCGCCGAGGACCAAACACAGCACAACTAAGAAACTTCACTCTTATTATTTCTCTTTTTTCAATTCGGAGCATGTTCGTGACTCGGTTAATTTTTATCCTTTCTTTTTTTATAAGAAATTACATTCTTTATTAGATTTTAGAATTTGTTTATTTATGATGTGTTAAATTGATAAGAAGTGAAATCAAAGATTAATATTGTTAGAAGAGATTTATATTTGGAATAAACGCTGTTCTTTAAAAAAAATATATTATATACATCGAAGAATCCTGAAAAAATATGGCAGATTCCAAAATAATATTTTATTCAGATCGGCACTTCGAAGCATGTTCGCGACTCGGTTGATCGGTTGATTCAGATCGGCACTTCGGAGCATATTCGCGACTCGGTTGATCGGTTGATTCAGATCGGCACTTCGGAGCCTGTCGCGACTCGGTTGATCGTTGATTCAGATCGGCACTTCGGAGCCTGTTCGCGACTCGGTTGATCGGTTGATTCAGATCGGCACTTCGGAGCCTGTTCGCGACTCGTTGATTCAGATCGCACTTCGAGCATGTTCGCTACTCGTTGATTTTTTAATCATTTTAAAAGTTTGAAAATTGCCTGTTTCATTTTTGTTATAATTTTTCTTTATGATTATTTTACTTTCTTTTATGTAAAGCACTTTGAATTACCATTGTGCATGAAATGTGCTATAATAAAAAACATGCTTGCCTAGTTGTTAGTGGGCTTATATATACTGTAACACACACACACACACAGACGCACACACATACACACACTACCGGTCAGATTTGGGATCAGAATGATTTTTAATGTTTTTACAGGAATTTTTTTACTCATCAAGACAGCATTTATTTGATCAAAAATAATGGAAAACATGTAATATTGTGAATATTATTACATTTTTCTATTTAATATACATGAAAGTGTAATTTATTCATGTGATGTGCAGCTATATTTTCAGCATCATTCTCCAGTCTTCAGTGTCACATGATCTTCAGAAATCAGAATAATATAATGATTTTATTATTAGAATATAACAGTTTTGCTGATAACTATTATTTTGTAATCTGTGATACTTTTTCTGGATTCTTTGATGAATAAAAAGTTAAAAAGAAGAGCATTTATTTAAAATATAAATATTCCTAACAATATTCACTACAGTTCAATAGTTTGCGGTCAGTAAATTTTTAATAATTTTAAATAAACGCTGTTCGTAAAAAAAATTATACATCGAAGAATCCTGAAAAAGTATTGCAAATTCCAAAATAATATTTGGTAGCACAACTATTAATAGTTCTAAAAATAAATCATCATATTTTCATGATTTCTAAAGATCATGTGACACTGAAGACTGGAGGAATGATGCTGAAAATACAGCTGCACATCACAGAAATAAATTATATTTTTAAAGGATATTAAAATAGAGAAAATTATTTATATATTTTATTTAGATAATTTTGAAATATTACTGAAAATACAACTCTTTTGTTTCAAACAGTTCATTGAACAATAATAAATGAAGTACCTGAAGCTGACAATGACGTAAATGTATAATAATTAGCAAAGATGATTAATTTTGCGCGTGTGAGGGGCGGAGACACGCCGCGGAGCATCAGACGCGCCGAGGACCAAACACAGCACAACTGTAGGAAACTTCACTCTTATTATTTCTCTTTTTTTTCAATTCGGAGCATGTTCGTGACTCGGTTAATTTTTAATCCTGAAAAAAGTATGGCAGATTCCAAAATAATATTTTATTCAGATCGGCACTTCGAAGCATGTTCGCGACTCGGTTGATCGGTTGATTCAGATCGGCACTTCGGAGATTTCGCGACTCGGTGATCGGTTGATTCAGATCGGCACTTCGGAGCCTGTTCGCGACTCGGTTGATTCAGATCGGCACTTCGGAGCATGTTCGCTACTCAGTTGATTTTTTAATCATTTTAAAAGTTTGAAAATCCTGTTTCATTTTTGTTATAATTTTTCTTTATGATTATTTTACTTTCTTTTATGTAAAGCACTTTGAATTACCATTGTGCATGAAATGTGCTATATAAAATAAACATGCCTTGCCTAGTTTGTTAGTGGGCTTATATATACTGTAAACACACACACACACACACACACACACACACAGACAGACGCACACACATACACACACTACCGGTCAGATTTTGGGATCAGAATGATTTTTAATGTTTTTTACAGGAATTTATTTTACTCATCAAGACAGCATTTATTTGATCAAAAATAATGGAAAACATGTAATATTGTGAAATATTATTACAATTTTTCTATTTTAATATACATGAAAGTGTAATTTATTCATGTGATGTGCAGCTATATTTTCAGCATCATTCCTCCAGTCTTCAGTGTCACATGATCTTCAGAAATCAGAATAATATAATGATTTATTATTAGAATTATAAACAGTTTTGCTGATAACTATTTTTGTAATCTGTGATACTTTTTCTGGATTCTTTGATGAATAAAAAGTTAAAAAGAAGAGCATTTATTTAAAATATAAATATTTCCTAACAATATTCACTACAGTTCAATAGTTTGCGGTCAGTAAATTTTTAATAATTTTAAATAAACGCTGTTCGTAAAAAAAATTATACATCGAAGAATCCTGAAAAAAGTATTGCAGATTCCAAAATAATATTTGGTAGCAAACTATTAATAGTTCTAAAAATAAATCATCATATTTTCATGATTTCTAAAGATCATGTGACACTGAAGACTGGAGGAATGATGCTGAAAATACAGCTGCACATCACAGAAATAAATTATATTTTAAAGGATATTAAAATAGAGAAATTATTTTATATATTTTATTTAGATAATTTTGAATTATTACTGAAATACAACCTCTTTTGTTTCAAACAGTTCATTGAACAATAATAAATGAAGTACCTGAAGCTGACAATGACGTAAATGTATAATAATTAGCAAAGATGATTAATTTTGCGCGTGTGAGGGGCGGAGACACGCCGCGGAGCATCAGACGCGCCGAGGACCAAACACAGCACACTGTAGGAAACTTCACTCTTATTATTTCTCTTTTTTCAATTCGGAGCATGTTCGTGACTCGGTTAATTTTTATCCTTTCTTTTTTTATAAGAAATTGCATTCTTTATTAGATTTTAGAATTTGTTATTTATGATGTGTTAAATTGATAAGAAGTGAAATCAAAGATTAATATTGTTAGAAGAGATTTATATTTGGAATAAACGCTGTTCTTTAAAAAAAAATATATATATACATCGAAGAATCCTGAAAAAAGTATGGCAGATTCCAAAATAATATTTTATTCAGATCGGCACTTCGAAGCATGTTCGCGACTCGGTTGATCGGTTGATTCAGATCGCACTTCGGAGCTATTCGCGACTCGGTTGATCGGTTGATTCAGATCGGCACTTCGGACCTGTTCGCGACTCGTTGATCGGTTGATTCGGCACTTCGGATCGCACTTCGGTTGATCGGCAGATCGGCATTCGGAGCCTGTTCGCGACTCGGTTGATCGGTTGATTCAGATCGGCACTTCGGAGCCTGTTCGCGACTCGGTTGATTCAGATCGGCACTTCGGAGCATGTTCGCTACTCAGTTGATTTTTTAATCATTTTAAAAGTTTGAAAATTGCCTGTTTCATTTTTGTTATAATTTTTCTTTATGATTATTTTACTTTCTTTTATGTAAAGCACTTTGAATTACCATTGTGCATGAAATGTGCTATATAAATAAACATGCCTTGCCTAGTTTGTTAGTGGGCTTATATATACTGTAAACACACAACACACACACAGACGCACACACATACACACACTACCGGTCAGATTTTGGGATCAGAATGATTTTTAATGTTTTTTACAGGAATTTATTTTACTCATCAAGACAGCATTTATTTGATCAAAAATAATGGAAAACATGTAATATTGTGAAATATTATTAAAATTTTTCTATTTTAATATACATGAAAGTGTAATTTATTCATGTGATGTGCAGCTATATTTTCAGCATCATTCCTCCAGTCTTCAGTGTCACATGATCTTCAGAAATCAGAATAATATAATGATTTATTATTAGAATTATAAACAGTTTTGCTGATAACTATTATTTTGTAATCTGTGATACTTTTTCTGGATTCTTTGATGAATAAAAAGTTAAAAAGAAGAGCATTTATTTAAAATATAAATATTTCCTAACAATATTCACTACAGTTCAATAGTTTGCGGTCAGTAAATTTTTAATAATTTTAAATAAACGCTGTTCGTAAAAAAAATTATACATCGAAGAATCCTGAAAAAAGTATTGCAAATTCCAAAATAATATTTGGTAGCACAACTATTAATAGTTCTAAAAATAAATCATCATATTTTCATGATTTCTAAAGATCATGTGACACTGAAGACTGGAGGAATGATGCTGAAAATACAGCTGCACATCACAGAAATAAATTATATTTTAAAGGATATTAAAATAGAGAAAATTATTTTATATATTTTAAGATAATTTTGAATTATTACTGAAATACAACCTCTTTTGTTTCAAACAGTTCATTGAACAATAATAAATGAAGTACCTGAAGCTGACAATGACGTAAATGTATAATAATTAGCAAAGATGATTAATTTAGCGCGTGTGAGGGCGGAGACACGCCGCGGAGCATCAGACGCGCCGAGGACCAAACACAGCACAACTGTAGGAAACTTCACTCTTATTATTTCTCTTTTTTCAATTCGGAGCATGTTCGTGACTCGGTTAATTTTTATCCTTTCTTTTTTTATAAGAAATTGCATTCTTTATTAGATTTTAGAATTTGTTATTTATGATGTGTTAAATTGATAAGAAGTGAAATCAAAGATTAATATTGTTAGAAGAGATTTATATTTGGAATAAACGCTGTTCTTTAAAAAATATATATATATACATCGAAGAATCCTGAAAAAAGTATGGCAGATTCCAAAATAATATTTTATTCAGATCGGCACTTCGAAGCATGTTCGCGACTCGGTTGATCGGTTGATTCAGATCGGCACTTCGGAGCATATTCGCGACTCGGTTGATCGGTTGATTCAGATCGGCACTTCGGAGCCTTTCGCGACTCGGTTGATTCAGATCGGCACTTCGGAGCATGTTCGCTACTCAGTTGATTTTTTAATCATTTTAAAAGTTTGAAAATTGCCTGTTTCATTTTTGTTATAATTTTTCTTTATGATTATTTTACTTTCTTTTATGTAAAGCACTTTGAATTACCATTGTGCATGAAATGTGCTATATAAATAAACATGCCTTGCCTAGTTTGTTAGTGGGCTTATATATACTGTAAAACACACACACACACACAGACGCACACACATACACACACTACCGGTCAGATTTTGGGATCAGAATGATTTTTAATGTTTTTTACAGGAATTTATTTTACTCATCAAGACAGCATTTATTTGATCAAAAATAATGGAAAACATGTAATATTGTGAAATATTATTAAAATTTTTCTTTTTAATATACATGAAAGTGTAATTTATTCATGTGATGTGCAGCTATATTTTCAGCATCATTCCTCCAGTCTTCAGTGTCACATGATCTTCAGAAATCAGAATAATATAATGATTTATTATTAGAATTATAAACAGTTTTGCTGATAACTATTATTTTGTAATCTGTGATACTTTTTCTGGATTCTTTGATGAATAAAAAGTTAAAAAGAAAGAGCATTTATTTAAAATATAAATATTTCCTAACAATATTCACTACAGTTCAATAGTTTGCGGTCAGTAAATTTTTAATAATTTTAAATAAACGCTGTTCGTAAAAAAATTATACATCGAAGAATCCTGAAAAAGTATTGCAATTCCAAAATAATATTTGGTAGCACAACTATTAATAGTTCTAAAAATAAATCATCATATTTTCATGATTTCTAAAGATCATGTGACACTGAAGACTGGAGGAATGATGCTGAAAATACAGCTGCACATCACAGAAATAAATTATATTTTAAAGGATATTAAAATAGAGAAAATTATTTTATATATTTTTATTTAGATAATTTTGAATTATTACTGAAATACAACCCTTTTTGTTTCAAACAGTTCATTGAACAATAATAAATGAAGTACCTGAAGCTGACAATGACGTAAATGTATAATAATTAGCAAAGATGATTAATTTAGCGCGTGTGTGGGGCGGAGACACGCCGCGGAGCATCAGACGCGCCGAGGACCAAACACAGCACAACTGTAGGAAACTTCACTCTTATTATTTCTCTTTTTCAATTCGGAGCATGTTCGTGACTCGGTTAATTTTTATCCTTTCACATACACACACGGTCAGATTTTGGGATCAGAATGATTTTGTGTTTTTTACAGGAATTTATTTTACTCATCAAGACAGCATTTATTTGATCAAAAATAATGGAAAACATGTAATATTGTGAAATATTATTAAATTTTTCTATTTTAATATACATGAAAGTGTAATTTATTCATGTGATGTGCAGCTATATTTTCAGCATCATTCCTCCAGTCTTCAGTGTCACATGATCTTCAGAAATCAGAATAATAATAATGATTTATTATTAGAATTATAAACAGTTTTGCTGATAACTATTATTTTGTAATCTGTGATACTTTTTCTGGATTCTTTGATGAATAAAAAGTTAAAAAGAAGAGGCATTTATTTAAAATATAATATTTCCTAATAATTCACTACAGTTCAATAGTTTGCGGTCAGTAAATTTTTAATAATTTTAAATAAACGCTGTTCGTAAAAAAATTATACATCGAAGAATCCTGAAAAAGTATTGCAATTCCAAAATAATATTTGGTAGCACAACTATTAATAGTTCTAAAAATAAATCATCATATTTCATGATTTCTAAAGATCATGTGACACTGAAGACTGGAGGAATGATGCTGAAAATACAGCTGCACATCACAGAAATAAATTATATTTAAAGGATATTAAAATAGAGAAAATTATTTTATATATTTTATTTAGATAATTTTGATTTATTACTGAAATACAACTCTTTTGTTTCAAACAGTTCATTGAACAATAATAAAATGAAGTACCTGAAGCTGACAATGACGTAAATGTATAATAATTAGCAAAGATGATTAATTTAGCGCGTGTGTGGGGCGGAGACACGCCGCGGAGCATCAGACGCGCGAGGACCAAACACAGCACAACTGTAGGAAACTTCACTCTTATTATTTCTCTTTTTTTCATTCGGAGCATGTTCGTGACTCGGTTAATTTTTATCCTTTCTTTTTTATAAGAAATTGCATTCTTTATTAGATTTTAGAATTTGTTATTTTGATGTGTTAAATTGATAAGAAGTGAAAAGCACAACTATTAATTAGTTCTAAAAATAAATCATCATATTTTCATGATTTCTAAAGATCATGTGACAGTTTTGCTGATAACTATTATTTTGTAATCTGTGATACTTTTTCTGGATTCTTTGATGAATAAAAAGTTAAAAAGAAGAGCATTTATTTAAAATATAAATATTTCCTAACAATATTCACTACAGTTCAATAGTTTGCGGTCAGTAAATTTTTAATAATTTTAAATAAACGCTGTTCGTAAAAAAAATTATACATCGAAGAATCCTGAAAAAAGTATTGCAAATTCCAAAATAATATTTGGTAGCACAACTATTAATAGTTCTAAAAATAATCATCATATTTTCATGATTTCTAAAGATCATGTGACACTGAAGACTGGAGGAATGATGCTGAAAATACAGCTGCACATCACAGAAATAAATTATATTTTAAAGGATATTAAAATAGAGAAAATTATTTATATATTTTATTTAGATAATTTTGAATTATTACTGAAATACAACCTCTTTTGTTTCAAACAGTTCATTGAACAATAATAAATGAAGTACCTGAAGCTGACAATGACGTAAATGTATAATAATTAGCAAAGATGATTAATTTAGCGCGTGTGAGGGGCGGAGACACGCCGCGGAGCATCAGACGCGCCGAGGACCAAACACAGCACAACTGTAGGAAACTTCACTCTTATTATTTCTCTTTTTTCAATTCGGAGCATGTTCGTGACTCGGTTAATTTTTATCCTTTCTTTTTTTATAAGAAATTGCATTCTTTATTAGATTTTAGAATTTGTTATTTATGATGTGTTAAATTGATAAGAAGTGAAATCAAAGATTAATATTGTTAGAAGAGATTTATATTTGGAATAAACGCTGTTCTTTAAAAAAAATATATATATATACATCGAAGAATCCTGAAAAAAGTATGGCAGATTCAAAATAATATTTTATTTCAGATCGGCACTTCGGAGCATAATTCGCGACTCGGTTGATCGTTGATTCAGATCGGCACTTCGGAGCATCAGTAAATTTTTAATAATTTTAAATAAACGCTGTTCGTAAAAAAAATTATACATCGAAGAATCCTGAAAAAAAGTATTGCAAATTCCAAAATAATATTTGGTAGCAACAACTATTAATAGTTCTAAAAATAAATCATCATAAATAATATTTGTTAGCACAACTATTAATAGTTCTAAAAATAAATCATCATATTTTCATGATTTCTAAAGATCATGTGACACTGAAGACTGGAGGATGATGCTGAAAATACAGCTGCACATCACAGAAATAAATTATATTTTAAAGGATATTAAAATAGAGAAAATTATTTATATATTTTATTTAGATAATTTTGAATTATTACTGAAATACAACCTCTTTTGTTTCAAACAGTTCATTGAACAATAATAAATGAAGTACCTGAAGCTGACAATGACGTAAATGTATAATAATTAGCAAAGATGATTAATTACGCGTGTGAGGGGCGGAGAACACGCCGCGGAGCATCAGACGCGCGAGGACCAAACACAGCACAACTGTAGGAACTTCACTCTTATTATTTCTCTTTTTTTCAATTCGGAGCATGTTCGTGACTCGGTTAATTTTTATCCTTTCTTTTTTATAAGAAATTGCATTCTTTATTAGATTTTAGAATTTGTTATTTATGATGTGTTAAATTGATAAGAAGTGAAATCAAAGATTAATATTGTTTAGAAGAGATTTATATTTGGAATAAACGCTGTTCTTTTAAAAAAATATATATATATACATCGAAGAATCCTGAAAAAGTATGGCAGATTCCAAAATAATATTTTATTCAGATCGGCACTTCGAAGCATGTTCGCGACTCGGTTGATCGGTTGATTCAGATCGGCACTTCGGAGCATATTCGCGACTCGGTTGATCGGTTGATTCAGATCGGCACTTCGGAGCCTGTTCGCGACTCGGTTGATCGGTTGATTCAGATCGGCACTTCGGAGCCTGTTCGCGACTCGGTTGATTCAGATCGGCACTTCGGAGCATGTTCGCTACTCAGTTGATTTTTTAATCATTTTAAAAGTTTGAAAATTGCCTGTTTCATTTTTGTTATAATTTTTCTTTATGATTATTTTACTTTCTTTTATGTAAAGCACTTTGAATTACCATTGTGCATGAAATGTGCTATATAAATAAACATGCCTTGCCTAGTTTGTTAGTGGGCTTATATATACTGTAAACACACACACACACACACAGAGACGCACACACATACACACACTACCGGTCAGATTTTGGGATCAGAATGATTTTTAATGTTTTTTACAGGAATTTATTTTACTCATCAAGACAGCATTTATTTGATCAAAAATAATGGAAAACATGTAATATTGTGAAATATTATTACAATTTTTCTATTTTAATATACATGAAAGTGTAATTTATTCATGTGATGTGCAGCTATATTTTCAGCATCATTCCTCCAGTCTTCAGTGTCACATGATCTTCAGAAATCAGAATAATATAATGATTTATTATTAGAATTATAAACAGTTTTGCTGATAACTATTATTTTGTAATCTGTGATACTTTTTCTGTGATTCTTTGATGGAATAAAAAGTTATAAAAAGAAGACATTTATTATAACAATATAAATATTTCCTAACAATATTCACTACAGTTCAATATGTTTCGCGTCAGTAAATTTTTAATAATTTTAAATAAACGCTGTTTCGTAAAAAAAATTATACATCGAAGAATCCTGGAAAAAGTATTGCAAATTCCAAAATAATATTTGGTAGCACAACTATTAATAGTTCTAAAAATAAATCATCATATTTTCATGATTTCTAAAGATCATGTGACACTGAAGACTGGAGGAATGATGCTGAAAATACAGCTGCACATCACAGAAATAATTATATTTTTAAAGGATATTAAAATAGAGAAAATTATTTTATATATTTTATTTAGATAATTTTGAAATATTACTGAAATACAACCTCTTTTGTTTCAAACAGTTCATTGAACAATAATAAATGAAGTACCTGAAGCTGACAATGACGTAAATGTATAATAATTAGCAAAGATGATTAATTTAGCGCGTGTGAGGGGCGGAGACACGCCGCGGAGCATCAGACGCGCCGAGGACCAAACACAGCACAACTGTAGGAAACTTCACTCTTATTATTTCTCTTTTTTCAATTCGGAGCATGTTCGTGACTCGGTTAATTTTTATCCTTTCTTTTTTTATAAGAAATTGCATTCTTTATTAGATTTTAGAATTTGTTATTTATGATGTGTTAAATTGATAAGAAGTGAAATCAAAGATTAATATTGTTAGAAGAGATTTATATTTGGAATAAACGCTGTTCTTTAAAAAAAATATATATATATACATCGAAGAATCCTGAAAAAAGTATGGCAGATTCCAAAATAATATTTTATTCAGATCGGCACTTCGGAGCATATTCGCGACTCGGTTGATCGGTTGATTCAGATCGGCACTTCGGAGCCTGTTCGCGACTCGGTTGATCGGTTGATTCAGATCGGCACTTCGGAGCCTGTTCGCGACTCGGTTGATTCAGATCGGCACTTCGGAGCATGTTCGCTACTCAGTTGATTTTTTAATCATTTTAAAAAGTTTTGAAAATTGCCTGTTTCATTTTTGTTATAATTTTTCTTTATGATTATTTTACTTTCTTTTATGTAAAGCACTGTTGAATTACCATTGTGCATGAAATGTGCTATATAAATAAACATGCCTTGCCTAGTTTGTTAGTGGGCTTATATATACTGTAAACACACACACACACACACACACAGACAGACCGACACACACATACACACACTACCGGTCAGATTTTGGGATCAGAATGATTTTTAATGTTTTTTACAGGAATTTATTTACTCATCAAGACAGCATTTATTTGATCAAAATAATGGAAAACATGTAATATTGTGAAAATATTATTAAAATTTTCTATTTTAATATACATGAAAGTGTAATTTATTCATGTGATGTGCAGCTATATTTTCAGCATCATTCCTCCAGTCTTCAGTGTCACATGATCTTCAGAAATCAGAATAATATAATGATTTATTATTAGAATTATAAACAGTTTTGCTGATAACTATTATTTTGTAATCTGTGATACTTTTTCTGGATTCTTTGATGAATAAAAGTTAAAAAGAAGAGCATTTATTTAAAATATAAATATTTCCTAACAATATTCACTACAGTTCAATAGTTTGCGGTCAGTAAATTTTTAATAATTTTAAATAAACGCTGTTCGTAAAAAAAATTATACATCGAAGAATCCTGAAAAAAAGTATTGCAAATTCCAAAATAATATTTGGTAGCACAACTATTAATAGTTCTAAAAATAATCATCATATTTTCATGATTTCTAAAGATCATGTGACACTGAAGACTGGAGGAATGATGCTGAAAATACAGCTGCACATCACAGAAATAAATTATATTTTAAAGGATATTAAAATAGAGAAAATTATTTTATATATTTTATTTAGATAATTTTGAATTATTACTGAAATACAACCTCTTTTGTTTCAAACAGTTCATTGAACAATAATAAATGAAGTACCTGAAGCTGACAATGACGTAAATGTATAATAATTAGCAAAGATGATTAATTTAGCGCGTGTGAGGGGCGGAGACACGCCGCGGAGCATCAGACGCGCCGAGGACCAAACACAGCACAACTGTAGGAAACTTCACTCTTATTATTTCTCTTTTCAATTCGGAGCATGTTCGTGACTCGGTTAATTTTTATCCTTTCTTTTTTTATAAGAAATTGCATTCTTTATTAGATTTTAGAATTTGTTATTTATGATGTGTTAAATTGATAAGAAGTGAAATCAAAGATTAATATTGTTAGAAGAGATTTATATTTGGAATAAACGCTGTTCTTTAAAAAAATATATATATACATCGAAGAATCCTGAAAAAAAGTATGGCAGATTCCAAATAATATTTTATTCAGATCGGCACTTTCGAAGCATGTTCGCGACTCGGTTGATCGGTTGATTCAGATCGGCACTTCGGACGCATATTCGCGATCGGTTGATCGGTTGATTCAGATCGGCATTCGGACCTGTTCGCGAACTCGGTTGGCAATTCAGATCGGCACTCGGAGCATGTTCGCTACTCCAGTTGATTTTTTAATTCATTTTAAAAGTTAGAAAATATGCCTGTTTCATTTTTGTTCTAATTTTTCTTTATGAATTAATTTTACTTATCTTTTAATGTAAAGCACTTTGAATTACCCATTGTGCATGGGAAATGTGCCTATAATAAATAAACAGCCTTGCCTAGTTTGTTAGTGGGCTTATATATACTGTCAACCACACACACACACACACACAACAGACAACGCCACACACATACACAGCACATACCGGTCAGATTCTTGGGAATCAGAATGACTTTTAAATGTTTTTTAGGCAGGAATTTATTTTACTCATCAAGACAGCATTTATTTGATCAAAAAATAATGGAAAACATGTAATATTGTGAAATATTATTTAAATTTTTCTATTTTAATATACATGAAAGTGTAATTTATTCATGTGATGTGCAGCTATATTTCAGCATCATTCCTCCAGTCTTCAGTGTCACATGATCTTCAGAAATCAGAATAATATAATGATTTATTATTAGAATTATAAACAGTTTTGCTGATAACTATTATTTTGTAATCTGTGATACTTTTTCTGGATTCTTTGAATGAATAAAAAGTTAAAAAGAAGAGCATTTATTTAAAATATAAATATTTCCTAACAATATTCACTACAGTTCAATAGTTTGCGGTCAGTAAATTTTTAATAATTTTAAATAAACGCTGTTCGTAAAAAAAATTCTACATCGAAGAATCCTGAAAAAAGTATTGCAGATTCCAAAATAATATTTGGTAGCAAAACTATTAATAGTTCTAAAAATAAATCATCATATTTTCATGATTTCTAAAGATCATGTGACACTGAAGACTGGAGGAATGATGCTGAAAATACAGCTGCACATCACAGAAATAAATTATATTTTAAAGGATATTAAAATAGAGAAAATTATTTTATATATTTTATTTAGATAATTTTGAATTATTACTGAAATACAACCTCTTTTGTTTCAAACAGTTCATTGAACAATAATAAATGAAGTACCTGAAGCTGACAATGACGTAAATGTATAATAATTAGCAAAGATGATTAATTTACGCGTGTGTGAGGGCGGAGACACGCCGCGGAGCATCAGACGCGCCGAGGACCAAACACAGCACAACTGTAGGAAACTTCACTCTTATTATTTCTCTTTTTTCAATTCGGAGCATGTTCGTGACTCGGTTAATTTTTATCCTTTCTTTTTTTATAAGAAATTGCATTCTTTATTAGATTTTAGAATTTGTTATTTATGATGTGTTAAATTGATAAGAAGTGAAATCAAAGATTAATATTGTTAGAAGAGATTTATATTTGGAATAAACGCTGTTCTTTAAAAAAAATAATATATACATCGAAGAATCCTGAAAAAAGTATGGCAGATTCCAAAATAATATTTTATTCAGATCGGCACTTCGAAGCATGTTCGCGACTCGGTTGATCGGTTGATTCAGATCGGCACTTCGGAGCATATTCGCGACTCGGTTGATCGGTTGATTCAGCATCGGCACTTCGGAGCCTGTTCGCGACTCGGTTGATCGGTTGATTCAGATCGGCACTTCGGAGCCTGTTCGCGACTCGGTTGATTCAGATCGGCACTTCGGAGCATATTCGCGACTCGGTTGATCGGTTGATTCAGATCGGCACTTCGGAGCCTGTTCGCGACTCGGTTTGATCGGTTGATTCAGATCGGCACTTCGGAGACTGTTCGCGACTCGGTTTGATTCAGATCGGCACTTCGGAGCATGTTCGCTACTCAGTTGATTTTTTAATCATTTTAAAAGTTTGAAAATTGCCTGTTTCATTTTTGTTATAATTTTTCTTTATGATTATTTTACTTTCTTTTATGTAAAGCACTTTGAATTACCATTGTGCATGAAATGTGCTATATAAATAAACATGCCTTGCCTAGTTTGTTAGTGGGCTTATATATACTGTAAACACACACACACACACAGACGCACACCACATACACACACTACCGGTCAGATTTTGGGATCAGAATGATTTTTAATGTTTTTTACAGGAATTTATTTTACTCATCAAGACAGCATTTATTTGATCAAAAATAATGGAAAACATGTAATATTGTGAAATATTATTAAAATTTTTCTATTTTAATATACATGAAAGTGTAATTTATTCATGTGATGTGCAGCTATATTTTCAGCATCATTCCTCCAGTCTTCAGTGTCACATGATCTTCAGAAATCAGAATAATATAATGATTTATTATTAGAATTATAAACAGTTTTGCTGATAACTATTATTTTGTAATCTGTGATACTTTTTCTGGATTCTTTGATGAATAAAAAGTTAAAAAGAAGAGCATTTATTTAAAATATAAATATTTCCTAACAATATTCACTACAGTTCAATAGTTTGCGGTCAGTAAATTTTTAATAATTTTAAATAAACGCTGTTCGTAAAAAAAATTATACATCGAAGAATCCTGAAAAAAGTATTGCAGATTCCAAAATAATATTTGGTAGCAAAACTATTAATAGTTCTAAAAATAAATCATCATATTTTCATGATTTCTAAAGATCATGTGACACTGAAGACTGGAGGAATGATGCTGAAAATACAGCTGCACATCACAGAAATAAATTATATTTTAAAGGATATTAAAATAGAGAAAATTATTTTATATATTTTATTTAGATAATTTTGAATTATTACTGAAATACAACCTCTTTTGTTTCAAACAGTTCATTGAACAATAATAAATGAAGTACCTGAAGCTGACAATGACGTAAATGTATAATAATTAGCAAAGATGATTAATTTAGCGCGTGTGAGGGGCGGAGACACGCCGCGGAGCATCAGACGCGCCGAGGACCAAACACAGCACAACTGTAGGAAACTTCACTCTTATTATTTCTCTTTTTTCAATTCGGAGCATGTTCGTGACTCGGTTAATTTTTATCCTTTCTTTTTTTATAAGAAATTGCATTCTTTATTAGATTTTAGAATTTGTTATTTATGATGTGTCAAAATTGATAAGAAGTGAAATCAAAAATTAATATTGTTAGAAGAGATTTATATTTGGAATAAACGCTGTTCTTTAAAAAAAAATATATATATACATCGAAGAATCCTGAAAAAAGTATGGCAGATTCCAAAATAATATTTTATTCAGATCGGCACTTCGAAGCATGTTCGCGACTTGGTTGATCGGTTGATTCAGATCGGCACTTCGGAGCCTATTCGCGACTCGGTTGATTCAGATCGGCACTTCGGAGCATATTCGCGACTCGGTTGATCGGTTGATTCAGATCGGCACTTCGGAGCCTGTTCGCGACTCGGTTGATCGGTTGATTCAGATCGGCACTTCGGAGCCTGTTCGCGAACTCGGTTGATTCAGATCGGCACTTCGGAGCATGTTCGCTACTCAGTTGATTTTTTAATCATTTTAAAAGTTTGAAAATTGCCTGTTTCATTTTTGTTATAATTTTTCTTTATGATTATTTTACTTTCTTTTATGTAAAGCACTTTGAATTACCATTGTGCATGAAATGTGCTATATAAATAAACATGCCTTGCCTAGTTTGTTAGTGGGCTTATATATACTGTAAACACACACACACACACACACACACAGACGCACACACATACACACACTACCGGTCAGATTTTGGGATCAGAATGATTTTTAATGTTTTTTACAGGAATTTATTTTACTCATCAAGACAGCATTTATTTGATCAAAAATAATGGAAAACATGTAATATTGTGAAATATTATTACAATTTTTCTATTTTAATATACATGAAAGTGTAATTTATTCATGTGATGTGCAGCTATATTTTCAGCATCATTCCTCCAGTCTTCAGTGTCACATGATCTTCAGAAATCAGAATAATATAATGATTTATTATTAGAATTATAAACAGTTTTGCTGATAACTATTATTTTGTAATCTGTGATACTTTTTCTGGATTCTTTGATGAATAAAAAGTTAAAAAGAAGAGCATTTATTTAAAATATAAATATTTCCTAACAATATTCACTACAGTTCAATAGTTTGCGGTCAGTAAATTTTTAATAATTTTAAATAAACGCTGTTCGTAAAAAAAATTATACATCGAAGAATCCTGAAAAAAGTATTGCAAATTCCAAAATAATATTTGGTAGCACAACTATTAATAGTTCTAAAAATAAATCATCATATTTTCATGATTTCTAAAGATCATGTGACACTGAAGACTGGAGGAATGATGCTGAAAATACAGCTGCACATCACAGAAATAAATTATATTTTAAAGGATATTAAAATAGAGAAAATTATTTTATATATTTTTTAGATAATTTTGAATTATTACTGAAATACAACCTCTTTTGTTTCAAACAGTTCATTGAACAATAATAAATGAAGTACCTGAAGCTGACAATGACGTAAATGTATAATAATTAGCAAAGATGATTAATTTTGCCGCGTGTGAGGGGCGGAGACACACCGCGGAGCATCAGACGCGCCGAGGACCAAACACAGCACAACTGTAGGAAAACTTCACTCTTATTATTTCTCTTTTTCAATTCGGAGCATGTTCGTGACTCGGTTAATTTTTTATCCTTTCTTTTTTATAAGAAATTGCATTCTTTATTAGATTTTAGAATTTGTTATTTATGATGTGTTAAATTGATAAGAAGTGAAATCAAAGATTAATATTGTTAGAAGAGATTTATATTTGGAATAAACGCTGTTCTTTAAAAAAATATATATATATACATCGAAGAATCCTGAAAAAAGTATGGCAGATTCCAAAATAATATTTTATTCAGATCGGCACTTTCGAAGCATGTTCGCGACTCGGTTGATCGGTTGATTCAGATCGGCACTTCGGAGCATATTCGCGACTCGGTTGATCGGTTGATTCAGATCGGCACTTCGGAGCCTGTTCGCGACTCGGTTGATCGGTTGATTCAGATCGGCACTTCGGAGCCTGTTCGCGACTCGGTTGATTCAGATCGGCACTTCGGAGCATGTTCGCTACTCAGTTGATTTTTTAATCATTTTAAAAGTTTGAAAATTGCCTGTTTCATTTTTGTTATAATTTTTCTTTATGATTATTTTACTTTCTTTTATGTAAAGCACTTTGAATTACCATTGTGCATGAAATGTGCTATATAAATAAACATGCCTTGCCTAGTTTGTTAGTGGGCTTATATATACTGTAAACACACACACACACACACACAGACGCACACACATACACACACTACCGGTCAGATTTTGGGATCAGAATGATTTTTAATGTTTTTTACAGGAATTTATTTTACTCATCAAGACAGCATTTATTTGATCAAAAATAATGGAAAACATGTAATATTGTGAAATATTATTAAAATTTTTCTATTTTAATATACATGAAAGTGTAATTTATTCATGTGATGTGCAGCTATATTTTCAGCATCATTCCTCCAGTCTTCAGTGTCACATGATCTTCAGAAATCAGAATAATATAATGATTTATTATTAGAATTATAAACAGTTTTGCTGATAACTATTATTTTGTAATCTGTGATACTTTTTCTGGATTCTTTGATGAATAAAAAGTTAAAAAGAAGAGCATTTATTTAAAATATAAATATTTCCTAACAATATTCACTACAGTTCAATAGTTTGCGGTCAGTAAATTTTTAATAATTTTAAATAAACGCTGTTCGTAAAAAAAATTATACATCGAAGAATCCTGAAAAAAGTATTGCAAATTCCAAAATAATATTTGGTAGCACAACTATTAATAGTTCTAAAAATAAATCATCATATTTTCATGATTTCTAAAGATCATGTGACACTGAAGACTGGAGGAATGATGCTGAAAATACAGCTGCACATCACAGAAATAAATTATATTTTAAAGGATATTAAAATAGAGAAAATTATTTTATATATTTTATTTAGATAATTTTGAATTATTACTGAAATACAACCTCTTTTGTTTCAAACAGTTCATTGAACAATAATAAATGAAGTACCTGAAGCTGACAATGACGTAAATGTATAATAATTAGCAAAGATGATTAATTTAGCGCGTGTGAGGGGCGGAGACACGCCGCGGAGCATCAGACGCGCCGAGGACCAAACACAGCACAACTGTAGGAAACTTCACTCTTATTATTTCTCTTTTTTCAATTCGGAGCATGTTCGTGACTCGGTTAATTTTTATCCTTTCTTTTTTTATAAGAAATTGCATTCTTTATTAGATTTTAGAATTTGTTATTTATGATGTGTTAAATTGATAAGAAGTGAAATCAAAGATTAATATTGTTAGAAGAGATTTATATTTGGAATAAACGCTGTTCTTTAAAAAAAATATATATATACATCGAAGAATCCTGAAAAAAGTATGGCAGATTCCAAAATAATATTTTATTCAGATCGGCACTTCGAAGCATGTTCGCGACTCGGTTCGGTTGATCGGTTGATTCAGATCGGCACTTCGGAGCATATTCGCGACTCGGTTGATCGGTTGATTCAGATCGGCACTTCGGAGCCTGTTCGCGACTCGGTTGATCGGTTGATTCAGATCGGCACTTCGGAGCCTGTTCGCGACTCGGTTGATTCAGATCGGCACTTCGGAGCATGTTCGCTACTCAGTTGATTTTTTTAATCATTTTAAAAGTTTGAAAATTGCCTGTTTCATTTTTGTTATAATTTTTCTTTATGATTATTTTACTTTCTTTTATGTAAAGCACTTTGAATTACCATTGTGCATGAAATGTGCTATATAAATAAACATGCCTTGCCTAGTTTGTTAGTGGGCTTATATATACTGTAAACACACACACACACACAGACGCACACACATACACACACTACCGGTCAGATTTTGGGATCAGAATGATTTTTAATGTTTTTTACAGGAATTTATTTTACTCATCAAGACAGCATTTATTTGATCAAAAATAATGGAAAACATGTAATATTGTGAAATATTATTAAATTTTTCTATTTTAATATACATGAAAGTGTAATTTATTCATGTGATGTGCAGCTATATTTTCAGCATCATTCCTCCAGTCTTCAGTGTCACATGATCTTCAGAAATCAGAATAATATAATGATTTATTATTAGAATTATAAACAGTTTTGCTGATAACTATTATTTTGTAATCTGTGATACTTTTTCTGGATTCTTTGATGAATAAAAAGTTAAAAAGAAGAGCATTTATTTAAAATATAAATATTTCCTAACAATATTCACTACAGTTCAATAGTTTGCGGTCAGTAAATTTTTAATAATTTTAAATAAACGCTGTTCGTAAAAAAAATTATACATCGAAGAATCCTGAAAAAAGTATTGCAAATTCCAAAATAATATTTGGTAGCACAACTATTAATAGTTCTAAAAATAAATCATCATATTTTCATGATTTCTAAAGATCATGTGACACTGAAGACTGGAGGAATGATGCTGAAAATACAGCTGCACATCACAGAAATAAATTATATTTTAAAGGATATTAAAATAGAGAAAATTATTTTATATATTTTATTTAGATAATTTTGAATTATTACTGAAATACAACCTCTTTTGTTTCAAACAGTTCATTGAACAATAATAAATGAAGTACCTGAAGCTGACAATGACGTAAATGTATAATAATTAGCAAAGATGATTAATTTAGCGCGTGTGAGGGGCGGAGACACGCCGCGGAGCATCAGACGCGCCGAGGACCAAACACAGCACAACTGTAGGAAACTTCACTCTTATTATTTCTCTTTTTTCAATTCGGAGCATGTTCGTGACTCGGTTAATTTTTATCCTTTCTTTTTTTATAAGAAATTGCATTCTTTATTAGATTTTAGAATTTGTTATTTATGATGTGTTAAATTGATAAGAAGTGAAATCAAAGATTAATATTGTTAGAAGAGATTTATATTTGGAATAAACGCTGTTCTTTAAAAAAATATATATATATACATCGAAGAATCCTGAAAAAAGTATGGCAGATTCCAAAATAATATTTTATTCAGATCGGCACTTCGAAGCATGTTCGCGACTCGGTTGATCGGTTGATTCAGATCGGCACTTCGGAGCATATTCGCGACTCGGTTGATCGGTTGATTCAGATCGGCACTTCGGAGCCTGTTCGCGACTCGGTTGATCGGTTGATTCAGATCGGCACTTCGGAGCCTGTTCGCGACTCGGTTGATTCAGATCGGCACTTCGGAGCATGTTCGCTACTCAGTTGATTTTTTAATCATTTTAAAAGTTTGAAAATTGCCTGTTTCATTTTTGTTATAATTTTTCTTTATGATTATTTTACTTTCTTTTATGTAAAGCACTTTGAATTACCATTGTGCATGAAATGTGCTATATAAATAAACATGCCTTGCCTAGTTTGTTAGTGGGCTTATATATACTGTAAACACACACACACACACACAGACGCACACACATACACACACTACCGGTCAGATTTTGGGATCAGAATGATTTTTAATGTTTTTTACAGGAATTTATTTTACTCATCAAGACAGCATTTATTTGATCAAAAATAATGGAAAACATGTAATATTGTGAAATATTATTAAAATTTTTCTATTTTAATATACATGAAAGTGTAATTTATTCATGTGATGTGCAGCTATATTTTCAGCATCATTCCTCCAGTCTTCAGTGTCACATGATCTTCAGAAATCAGAATAATATAATGATTTATTATTAGAATTATAAACAGTTTTGCTGATAACTATTATTTTGTAATCTGTGATACTTTTTCTGGATTCTTTGATGAATAAAAAGTTAAAAAGAAGAGCATTTATTTAAAATATAAATATTTCCTAACAATATTCACTACAGTTCAATAGTTTGCGGTCAGTAAATTTTTAATAATTTTAAATAAACGCTGTTCGTAAAAAAAATTATACATCGAAGAATCCTGAAAAAAGTATTGCAGATTCCAAAATAATATTTGGTAGCAAAACTATTAATAGTTCTAAAAATAAATCATCATATTTTCATGATTTCTAAAGATCATGTGACACTGAAGACTGGAGGAATGATGCTGAAAATACAGCTGCACATCACAGAAATAAATTATATTTTAAAGGATATTAAAATAGAGAAAATTATTTTATATATTTTATTTAGATAATTTTGAATTATTACTGAAATACAACCTCTTTTGTTTCAAACAGTTCATTGAACAATAATAAATGAAGTACCTGAAGCTGACAATGACGTAAATGTATAATAATTAGCAAAGATGATTAATTTAGCGCGTGTGAGGGGCGGAGACACGCCGCGGAGCATCAGACGCGCCGAGGACCAAACACAGCACAACTGTAGGAAACTTCACTCTTATTATTTCTCTTTTTTCAATTCGGAGCATGTTCGTGACTCGGTTAATTTTTATCCTTTCTTTTTTTATAAGAAATTGCATTCTTTATTAGATTTTAGAATTTGTTATTTATGATGTGTTAAATTGATAAGAAGTGAAATCAAAGATTAATATTGTTAGAAGAGATTTATATTTGGAATAAACGCTGTTCTTTAAAAAAAATATATATATACATCGAAGAATCCTGAAAAAAGTATGGCAGATTCCAAAATAATATTTTATTCAGATCGGCACTTCGAAGCATGTTCGCGACTCGGTTGATCGGTTGATTCAGATCGGCACTTCGGAGCATATTCGCGACTCGGTTGATCGGTTGATTCAGATCGGCACTTCGGAGCCTGTTCGCGACTCGGTTGATCGGTTGATTCAGATCGGCACTTCGGAGCCTGTTCGCGACTCGGTTGATTCAGATCGGCACTTCGGAGCATGTTCGCTACTCAGTTGATTTTTTAATCATTTTAAAAGTTTGAAAATTGCCTGTTTCATTTTTGTTATAATTTTTCTTTATGATTATTTTACTTTCTTTTATGTAAAGCACTTTGAATTACCATTGTGCATGAAATGTGCTATATAAATAAACATGCCTTGCCTAGTTTGTTAGTGGGCTTATATATACTGTAAACACACACACACACACACACAGACGCACACACATACACACACTACCGGTCAGATTTTGGGATCAGAATGATTTTTAATGTTTTTTACAGGAATTTATTTTACTCATCAAGACAGCATTTATTTGATCAAAAATAATGGAAAACATGTAATATTGTGAAATATTATTACAATTTTTCTATTTTAATATACATGAAAGTGTAATTTATTCATGTGATGTGCAGCTATATTTTCAGCATCATTCCTCCAGTCTTCAGTGTCACATGATCTTCAGAAATCAGAATAATATAATGATTTATTATTAGAATTATAAACAGTTTTGCTGATAACTATTATTTTGTAATCTGTGATACTTTTTCTGGATTCTTTGATGAATAAAAAGTTAAAAAGAAGAGCATTTATTTAAAATATAAATATTTCCTAACAATATTCACTACAGTTCAATAGTTTGCGGTCAGTAAATTTTTAATAATTTTAAATAAACGCTGTTCGTAAAAAAAATTATACATCGAAGAATCCTGAAAAAAGTATTGCAAATTCCAAAATAATATTTGGTAGCACAACTATTAATAGTTCTAAAAATAAATCATCATATTTTCATGATTTCTAAAGATCATGTGACACTGAAGACTGGAGGAATGATGCTGAAAATACAGCTGCACATCACAGAAATAAATTATATTTTAAAGGATATTAAAATAGAGAAAATTATTTTATATATTTATTTAGATAATTTTGAATTATTACTGAAATACAACCTCTTTTGTTTCAAACAGTTCATTGAACAATAATAAATGAAGTACCTGAAGCTGACAATGACGTAAATGTATAATAATTAGCAAAGATGATTAATTTTGCCGCGTGTGAGGGGCGGAGACACGCCGCGGAGCATCAGACGCGCCGAGGACCAAACACAGCACAACTGTAGGAAACTTCACTCTTATTATTTCTCTTTTTTCAATTCGGAGCATGTTCGTGACTCGGTTAATTTTTATCCTTTCTTTTTTTATAAGAAATTACATTCTTTATTAGATTTTAGAATTTGTTATTTATGATGTGTTAAATTGATAAGAAGTGAAATCAAAGATTAATATTGTTAGAAGAGATTTATATTTGGAATAAACGCTGTTCTTTAAAAAAAATATATATATACATCGAAGAATCCTGAAAAAAGTATGGCAGATTCCAAAATAATATTTTATTCAGATCGGCACTTCGAAGCATGTTCGCGACTCGGTTGATCGGTTGATTCAGATCGGCACTTCGGAGCATATTCGCGACTCGGTTGATCGGTTGATTCAGATCGGCACTTCGGAGCCTGTTCGCGACTCGGTTGATCGGTTGATTCAGATCGGCACTTCGGAGCCTGTTCGCGACTCGGTTGATCGGTTGATTCAGATCGGCACTTCGGAGCCTGTTCGCGACTCGGTTGATTCAGATCGGCACTTCGGAGCATGTTCGCTACTCAGTTGATTTTTTAATCATTTTAAAAGTTTGAAAATTGCCTGTTTCATTTTTGTTATAATTTTTCTTTATGATTATTTTACTTTCTTTTATGTAAAGCACTTTGAATTACCATTGTGCATGAAATGTGCTATATAAATAAACATGCCTTGCCTAGTTTGTTAGTGGGCTTATATATACTGTAAACACACACACACACACACAGACGCACACACATACACACACTACCGGTCAGATTTTGGGATCAGAATGATTTTTAATGTTTTTTACAGGAATTTATTTTACTCATCAAGACAGCATTTATTTGATCAAAAATAATGGAAAACATGTAATATTGTGAAATATTATTACAATTTTTCTATTTTAATATACATGAAAGTGTAATTTATTCATGTGATGTGCAGCTATATTTTCAGCATCATTCCTCCAGTCTTCAGTGTCACATGATCTTCAGAAATCAGAATAATATAATGATTTATTATTAGAATTATAAACAGTTTTGCTGATAACTATTATTTTGTAATCTGTGATACTTTTTCTGGATTCTTTGATGAATAAAAAGTTAAAAAGAAGAGCATTTATTTAAAATATAAATATTTCCTAACAATATTCACTACAGTTCAATAGTTTGCGGTCAGTAAATTTTTAATAATTTTAAATAAACGCTGTTCGTAAAAAAAATTATACATCGAAGAATCCTGAAAAAAGTATTGCAAATTCCAAAATAATATTTGGTAGCACAACTATTAATAGTTCTAAAAATAAATCATCATATTTTCATGATTTCTAAAGATCATGTGACACTGAAGACTGGAGGAATGATGCTGAAAATACAGCTGCACATCACAGAAATAAATTATATTTTAAAGGATATTAAAATAGAGAAAATTATTTTATATATTTTATTTAGATAATTTTGAATTATTACTGAAATACAACCTCTTTTGTTTCAAACAGTTCATTGAACAATAATAAATGAAGTACCTGAAGCTGACAATGACGTAAATGTATAATAATTAGCAAAGATGATTAATTTAGCGCGTGTGAGGGGCGGAGACACGCCGCGGAGCATCAGACGCGCCGAGGACCAAACACAGCACAACTGTAGGAAACTTCACTCTTATTATTTCTCTTTTTTCAATTCGGAGCATGTTCGTGACTCGGTTAATTTTTATCCTTTCTTTTTTTATAAGAAATTGCATTCTTTATTAGATTTTAGAATTTGTTATTTATGATGTGTTAAATTGATAAGAAGTGAAATCAAAGATTAATATTGTTAGAAGAGATTTATATTTGGAATAAACGCTGTTCTTTAAAAAAAATATATATATACATCGAAGAATCCTGAAAAAAGTATGGCAGATTCCAAAATAATATTTTATTCAGATCGGCACTTCGAAGCATGTTCGCGACTCGGTTGATCGGTTGATTCAGATCGGCACTTCGGAGCATATTCGCGACTCGGTTGATCGGTTGATTCAGATCGGCACTTCGGAGCCTGTTCGCGACTCGGTTGATCGGTTGATTCAGATCGGCACTTCGGAGCCTGTTCGCGACTCGGTTGATTCAGATCGGCACTTCGGAGCATGTTCGCTACTCAGTTGATTTTTTAATCATTTTAAAAGTTTGAAAATTGCCTGTTTCATTTTTGTTATAATTTTTCTTTATGATTATTTTACTTTCTTTTATGTAAAGCACTTTGAATTACCATTGTGCATGAAATGTGCTATATAAATAAACATGCCTTGCCTAGTTTGTTAGTGGGCTTATATATACTGTAAACACACACACACACACACAGACGCACACACATACACACACTACCGGTCAGATTTTGGGATCAGAATGATTTTTAATGTTTTTTACAGGAATTTATTTTACTCATCAAGACAGCATTTATTTGATCAAAAATAATGGAAAACATGTAATATTGTGAAATATTATTAAAATTTTTCTATTTTAATATACATGAAAGTGTAATTTATTCATGTGATGTGCAGCTATATTTTCAGCATCATTCCTCCAGTCTTCAGTGTCACATGATCTTCAGAAATCAGAATAATATAATGATTTATTATTAGAATTATAAACAGTTTTGCTGATAACTATTATTTTGTAATCTGTGATACTTTTTCTGGATTCTTTGATGAATAAAAAGTTAAAAAGAAGAGCATTTATTTAAAATATAAATATTTCCTAACAATATTCACTACAGTTCAATAGTTTGCGGTCAGTAAATTTTTAATAATTTTAAATAAACGCTGTTCGTAAAAAAAATTATACATCGAAGAATCCTGAAAAAAGTATTGCAGATTCCAAAATAATATTTGGTAGCAAAACTATTAATAGTTCTAAAAATAAATCATCATATTTTCATGATTTCTAAAGATCATGTGACACTGAAGACTGGAGGAATGATGCTGAAAATACAGCTGCACATCACAGAAATAAATTATATTTTAAAGGATATTAAAATAGAGAAAATTATTTTATATATTTTATTTAGATAATTTTGAATTATTACTGAAATACAACCTCTTTTGTTTCAAACAGTTCATTGAACAATAATAAATGAAGTACCTGAAGCTGACAATGACGTAAATGTATAATAATTAGCAAAGATGATTAATTTAGCGCGTGTGAGGGGCGGAGACACGCCGCGGAGCATCAGACGCGCCGAGGACCAAACACAGCACAACTGTAGGAAACTTCACTCTTATTATTTCTCTTTTTTCAATTCGGAGCATGTTCGTGACTCGGTTAATTTTTATCCTTTCTTTTTTTATAAGAAATTGCATTCTTTATTAGATTTTAGAATTTGTTATTTATGATGTGTTAAATTGATAAGAAGTGAAATCAAAGATTAATATTGTTAGAAGAGATTTATATTTGGAATAAACGCTGTTCTTTAAAAAAAATATATATATACATCGAAGAATCCTGAAAAAAGTATGGCAGATTCCAAAATAATATTTTATTCAGATCGGCACTTCGAAGCATGTTCGCGACTCGGTTGATCGGTTGATTCAGATCGGCACTTCGGAGCATATTCGCGACTCGGTTGATCGGTTGATTCAGATCGGCACTTCGGAGCCTGTTCGCGACTCGGTTGATCGGTTGATTCAGATCGGCACTTCGGAGCCTGTTCGCGACTCGGTTGATTCAGATCGGCACTTCGGAGCATGTTCGCTACTCAGTTGATTTTTTAATCATTTTAAAAGTTTGAAAATTGCCTGTTTCATTTTTGTTATAATTTTTCTTTATGATTATTTTACTTTCTTTTATGTAAAGCACTTTGAATTACCATTGTGCATGAAATGTGCTATATAAATAAACATGCCTTGCCTAGTTTGTTAGTGGGCTTATATATACTGTAAACACACACACACACACAGACGCACACACATACACACACTACCGGTCAGATTTTGGGATCAGAATGATTTTTAATGTTTTTTACAGGAATTTATTTTACTCATCAAGACAGCATTTATTTGATCAAAAATAATGGAAAACATGTAATATTGTGAAATATTATTAAATTTTTCTATTTTAATATACATGAAAGTGTAATTTATTCATGTGATGTGCAGCTATATTTTCAGCATCATTCCTCCAGTCTTCAGTGTCACATGATCTTCAGAAATCAGAATAATATAATGATTTATTATTAGAATTATAAACAGTTTTGCTGATAACTATTATTTTGTAATCTGTGATACTTTTTCTGGATTCTTTGATGAATAAAAAGTTAAAAAGAAGAGCATTTATTTAAAATATAAATATTTCCTAACAATATTCACTACAGTTCAATAGTTTGCGGTCAGTAAATTTTTAATAATTTTAAATAAACGCTGTTCGTAAAAAAATTATACATCGAAGAATCCTGAAAAAAGTATTGCAGATTCCAAAATAATATTTGGTAGCAAAACTATTAATAGTTCTAAAAATAAATCATCATATTTTCATGATTTCTAAAGATCATGTGACACTGAAGACTGGAGGAATGATGCTGAAAATACAGCTGCACATCACAGAAATAAATTATATTTTAAAGGATATTAAAATAGAGAAAATTATTTTATATATTTTATTTAGATAATTTTGAATTATTACTGAAATACAACCTCTTTTGTTTCAAACAGTTCATTGAACAATAATAAATGAAGTACCTGAAGCTGACAATGACGTAAATGTATAATAATTAGCAAAGATGATTAATTTAGCGCGTGTGTGAGGCGGAGACACGCCGCGGAGCATCAGACGCGCCGAGGACCAAACACAGCACAACTGTAGGAAACTTCACTCTTATTATTTCTCTTTTTTCAATTCGGAGCATGTTCGTGACTCGGTTAATTTTTATCCTTTCTTTTTTTATAAGAAATTGCATTCTTTATTAGATTTTAGAATTTGTTATTTATGATGTGTTAAATTGATAAGAAGTGAAATCAAAGATTAATATTGTTAGAAGAGATTTATATTTGGAATAAACGCTGTTCTTTAAAAAAAATAATATATACATCGAAGAATCCTGAAAAAAGTATGGCAGATTCCAAAATAATATTTTATTCAGATCGGCACTTCGAAGCATGTTCGCGACTCGGTTGATCGGTTGATTCAGATCGGCACTTCGGAGCATATTCGCGACTCGGTTGATCGGTTGATTCAGATCGGCACTTCGGAGCCTGTTCGCGACTCGGTTGATCGGTTGATTCAGATCGGCACTTCGGAGCCTGTTCGCGACTCGGTTGATTCAGATCGGCACTTCGGAGCATATTCGCGACTCGGTTGATCGGTTGATTCAGATCGGCACTTCGGAGCCTGTTCGCGACTCGGTTGATCGGTTGATTCAGATCGGCACTTCGGAGACTGTTCGCGACTCGGTTGATTCAGATCGGCACTTCGGAGCATGTTCGCTACTCAGTTGATTTTTTAATCATTTTAAAAGTTTGAAAATTGCCTGTTTCATTTTTGTTATAATTTTTCTTTATGATTATTTTACTTTCTTTTATGTAAAGCACTTTGAATTACCATTGTGCATGAAATGTGCTATATAAATAAACATGCCTTGCCTAGTTTGTTAGTGGGCTTATATATACTGTAAACACACACACACACACAGACGCACACACATACACACACTACCGGTCAGATTTTGGGATCAGAATGATTTTTAATGTTTTTTACAGGAATTTATTTTACTCATCAAGACAGCATTTATTTGATCAAAAATAATGGAAAACATGTAATATTGTGAAATATTATTAAAATTTTTCTATTTTAATATACATGAAAGTGTAATTTATTCATGTGATGTGCAGCTATATTTTCAGCATCATTCCTCCAGTCTTCAGTGTCACATGATCTTCAGAAATCAGAATAATATAATGATTTATTATTAGAATTATAAACAGTTTTGCTGATAACTATTATTTTGTAATCTGTGATACTTTTTCTGGATTCTTTGATGAATAAAAAGTTAAAAAGAAGAGCATTTATTTAAAATATAAATATTTCCTAACAATATTCACTACAGTTCAATAGTTTGCGGTCAGTAAATTTTTAATAATTTTAAATAAACGCTGTTCGTAAAAAAAATTATACATCGAAGAATCCTGAAAAAAGTATTGCAGATTCCAAAATAATATTTGGTAGCAAAACTATTAATAGTTCTAAAAATAAATCATCATATTTTCATGATTTCTAAAGATCATGTGACACTGAAGACTGGAGGAATGATGCTGAAAATACAGCTGCACATCACAGAAATAAATTATATTTTAAAGGATATTAAAATAGAGAAAATTATTTTATATATTTTATTTAGATAATTTTGAATTATTACTGAAATACAACCTCTTTTGTTTCAAACAGTTCATTGAACAATAATAAATGAAGTACCTGAAGCTGACAATGACGTAAATGTATAATAATTAGCAAAGATGATTAATTTAGCGCGTGTGAGGGGCGGAGACACGCCGCGGAGCATCAGACGCGCCGAGGACCAAACACAGCACAACTGTAGGAAACTTCACTCTTATTATTTCTCTTTTTTCAATTCGGAGCATGTTCGTGACTCGGTTAATTTTTATCCTTTCTTTTTTTATAAGAAATTGCATTCTTTATTAGATTTTAGAATTTGTTATTTATGATGTGTTAAATTGATAAGAAGTGAAATCAAAGATTAATATTGTTAGAAGAGATTTATATTTGGAATAAACGCTGTTCTTTAAAAAAATATATATATATACATCGAAGAATCCTGAAAAAAGTATGGCAGATTCCAAAATAATATTTATTAGATCGCACTTCGAATTCGGTTGGTTATTCAGATCGGCACTTCGAAGCATGTTCGCGACTCGGTTGATCGGTTGATTCAGATCGGATTGGCATTCGCGACTCGGTTGATCGGTTGATTCAGATCGGCACTTCGGAGCCTGTTCGCGACTCGGTTGATCGGTTGATTCAGATCGGCACTTCGGAGCCTGTTCGCGACTCGGTTGATTCAGATCGGCACTTCGGAGCATGTTCGCTACTCAGTTGATTTTTTAATCATTTTAAAAGTTTGAAAATTGCCTGTTTCATTTTTGTTATAATTTTTCTTTATGATTATTTTACTTTCTTTTATGTAAAGCACTTTGAATTACCATTGTGCATGAAATGTGCTATATAAATAAACATGCCTTGCCTAGTTTGTTAGTGGGCTTATATATACTGTAAACACACACACACACACACACAGACGCACACACATACACACACTACCGGTCAGATTTTGGGATCAGAATGATTTTTAATGTTTTTTACAGGAATTTATTTTACTCATCAAGACAGCATTTATTTGATCAAAAATAATGGAAAACATGTAATATTGTGAAATATTATTAAAATTTTTCTATTTTAATATACATGAAAGTGTAATTTATTCATGTGATGTGCAGCTATATTTTCAGCATCATTCCTCCAGTCTTCAGTGTCACATGATCTTCAGAAATCAGAATAATATAATGATTTATTATTAGAATTATAAACAGTTTTGCTGATAACTATTATTTTGTAATCTGTGATACTTTTTCTGGATTCTTTGATGAATAAAAAGTTAAAAAGAAGAGCATTTATTTAAAATATAAATATTTCCTAACAATATTCACTACAGTTCAATAGTTTGCGGTCAGTAAATTTTTAATAATTTTAAATAAACGCTGTTCGTAAAAAAAATTATACATCGAAGAATCCTGAAAAAAGTATTGCAGATTCCAAAATAATATTTGGTAGCAAAACTATTAATAGTTCTAAAAATAAATCATCATATTTTCATGATTTCTAAAGATCATGTGACACTGAAGACTGGAGGAATGATGCTGAAAATACAGCTGCACATCACAGAAATAAATTATATTTTAAAGGATATTAAAATAGAGAAAATTATTTTATATATTTTATTTAGATAATTTTGAATTATTACTGAAATACAACCTCTTTTGTTTCAAACAGTTCATTGAACAATAATAAATGAAGTACCTGAAGCTGACAATGACGTAAATGTATAATAATTAGCAAAGATGATTAATTTAGCGCGTGTGAGGGGCGGAGACACGCCGCGGAGCATCAGACGCGCCGAGGACCAAACACAGCACAACTGTAGGAAACTTCACTCTTATTATTTCTCTTTTTTCAATTCGGAGCATGTTCGTGACTCGGTTAATTTTTATCCTTTCTTTTTTTATAAGAAATTGCATTCTTTATTAGATTTTAGAATTTGTTATTTATGATGTGTTAAATTGATAAGAAGTGAAATCAAAGATTAATATTGTTAGAAGAGATTTATATTTGGAATAAACGCTGTTCTTTAAAAAAAATATATATATATACATCGAAGAATCCTGAAAAAAGTATGGCAGATTCCAAAATAATATTTTATTCAGATCGGCACTTCGAAGCATGTTCGCGACTCGGTTGATCGGTTGATTCAGATCGGCACTTCGGAGCATATTCGCGACTCGGTTGATCGGTTGATTCAGATCGGCACTTCGGAGCCTGTTCGCGACTCGGTTGATCGGTTGATTCAGATCGGCACTTCGGAGCCTGTTCGCGACTCGGTTGATTCAGATCGGCACTTCGGAGCATGTTCGCTACTCAGTTGATTTTTTAATCATTTTAAAAGTTTGAAAATTGCCTGTTTCATTTTTGTTATAATTTTTCTTTATGATTATTTTACTTTCTTTTATGTAAAGCACTTTGAATTACCATTGTGCATGAAATGTGCTATATAAATAAACATGCCTTGCCTAGTTTGTTAGTGGGCTTATATATACTGTAAACACACACACACACACAGACGCACACACATACACACACTACCGGTCAGATTTTGGGATCAGAATGATTTTTAATGTTTTTTACAGGAATTTATTTTACTCATCAAGACAGCATTTATTTGATCAAAAATAATGGAAAACATGTAATATTGTGAAATATTATTAAATTTTTCTATTTTAATATACATGAAAGTGTAATTTATTCATGTGATGTGCAGCTATATTTTCAGCATCATTCCTCCAGTCTTCAGTGTCACATGATCTTCAGAAATCAGAATAATATAATGATTTATTATTAGAATTATAAACAGTTTTGCTGATAACTATTATTTTGTAATCTGTGATACTTTTTCTGGATTCTTTGATGAATAAAAAGTTAAAAAGAAGAGCATTTATTTAAAATATAAATATTTCCTAACAATATTCACTACAGTTCAATAGTTTGCGGTCAGTAAATTTTTAATAATTTTAAATAAACGCTGTTCGTAAAAAAAATTATACATCGAAGAATCCTGAAAAAAGTATTGCAGATTCCAAAATAATATTTGGTAGCAAAACTATTAATAGTTCTAAAAATAAATCATCATATTTTCATGATTTCTAAAGATCATGTGACACTGAAGACTGGAGGAATGATGCTGAAAATACAGCTGCACATCACAGAAATAAATTATATTTTAAAGGATATTAAAATAGAGAAAATTATTTTATATATTTTATTTAGATAATTTTGAATTATTACTGAAATACAACCTCTTTTGTTTCAAACAGTTCATTGAACAATAATAAATGAAGTACCTGAAGCTGACAATGACGTAAATGTATAATAATTAGCAAAGATGATTAATTTAGCGCGTGTGAGGGGCGGAGACACGCCGCGGAGCATCAGACGCGCCGAGGACCAAACACAGCACAACTGTAGGAAACTTCACTCTTATTATTTCTCTTTTTTCAATTCGGAGCATGTTCGTGACTCGGTTAATTTTTATCCTTTCTTTTTTTATAAGAAATTGCATTCTTTATTAGATTTTAGAATTTGTTATTTATGATGTGTTAAATTGATAAGAAGTGAAATCAAAGATTAATATTGTTAGAAGAGATTTATATTTGGAATAAACGCTGTTCTTTAAAAAAATATATATATATACATCGAAGAATCCTGAAAAAAGTATGGCAGATTCCAAAATAATATTTTATTCAGATCGGCACTTCGAAGCATGTTCGCGACTCGGTTGATCGGTTGATTCAGATCGGCACTTCGGAGCATATTCGCGACTCGGTTGATCGGTTGATTCAGATCGGCACTTCGGAGCCTGTTCGCGACTCGGTTGATCGGTTGATTCAGATCGGCACTTCGGAGCCTGTTCGCGACTCGGTTGATTCAGATCGGCACTTCGGAGCATGTTCGCTACTCAGTTGATTTTTTAATCATTTTAAAAGTTTGAAAATTGCCTGTTTCATTTTTGTTATAATTTTTCTTTATGATTATTTTACTTTCTTTTATGTAAAGCACTTTGAATTACCATTGTGCATGAAATGTGCTATATAAATAAACATGCCTTGCCTAGTTTGTTAGTGGGCTTATATATACTGTAAACACACACACACACACACAGACGCACACACATACACACACTACCGGTCAGATTTTGGGATCAGAATGATTTTTAATGTTTTTTACAGGAATTTATTTTACTCATCAAGACAGCATTTATTTGATCAAAAATAATGGAAAACATGTAATATTGTGAAATATTATTACAATTTTTCTATTTTAATATACATGAAAGTGTAATTTATTCATGTGATGTGCAGCTATATTTTCAGCATCATTCCTCCAGTCTTCAGTGTCACATGATCTTCAGAAATCAGAATAATATAATGATTTATTATTAGAATTATAAACAGTTTTGCTGATAACTATTATTTTGTAATCTGTGATACTTTTTCTGGATTCTTTGATGAATAAAAAGTTAAAAAGAAGAGCATTTATTTAAAATATAAATATTTCCTAACAATATTCACTACAGTTCAATAGTTTGCGGTCAGTAAATTTTTAATAATTTTAAATAAACGCTGTTCGTAAAAAAAATTATACATCGAAGAATCCTGAAAAAAGTATTGCAGATTCCAAAATAATATTTGGTAGCAAAACTATTAATAGTTCTAAAAATAAATCATCATATTTTCATGATTTCTAAAGATCATGTGACACTGAAGACTGGAGGAATGATGCTGAAAATACAGCTGCACATCACAGAAATAAATTATATTTTAAAGGATATTAAAATAGAGAAAATTATTTTATATATTTTATTTAGATAATTTTGAATTATTACTGAAATACAACCTCTTTTGTTTCAAACAGTTCATTGAACAATAATAAATGAAGTACCTGAAGCTGACAATGACGTAAATGTATAATAATTAGCAAAGATGATTAATTTAGCGCGTGTGAGGGGCGGAGACACGCCGCGGAGCATCAGACGCGCCGAGGACCAAACACAGCACAACTGTAGGAAACTTCACTCTTATTATTTCTCTTTTTTCAATTCGGAGCATGTTCGTGACTCGGTTAATTTTTATCCTTTCTTTTTTTATAAGAAATTGCATTCTTTATTAGATTTTAGAATTTGTTATTTATGATGTGTTAAATTGATAAGAAGTGAAATCAAAGATTAATATTGTTAGAAGAGATTTATATTTGGAATAAACGCTGTTCTTTAAAAAAAATATATATATATACATCGAAGAATCCTGAAAAAAGTATGGCAGATTCCAAAATAATATTTTATTCAGATCGGCACTTCGAAGCATGTTCGCGACTCGGTTGATCGGTTGATTCAGATCGGCACTTCGGAGCATATTCGCGACTCGGTTGATCGGTTGATTCAGATCGGCACTTCGGAGCCTGTTCGCGACTCGGTTGATCGGTTGATTCAGATCGGCACTTCGGAGCCTGTTCGCGACTCGGTTGATTCAGATCGGCACTTCGGAGCATGTTCGCTACTCAGTTGATTTTTTAATCATTTTAAAAGTTTGAAAATTGCCTGTTTCATTTTTGTTATAATTTTTCTTTATGATTATTTTACTTTCTTTTATGTAAAGCACTTTGAATTACCATTGTGCATGAAATGTGCTATATAAATAAACATGCCTTGCCTAGTTTGTTAGTGGGCTTATATATACTGTAAACACACACACACACACACAGACGCACACACATACACACACTACCGGTCAGATTTTGGGATCAGAATGATTTTTAATGTTTTTTACAGGAATTTATTTTACTCATCAAGACAGCATTTATTTGATCAAAAATAATGGAAAACATGTAATATTGTGAAATATTATTAAAATTTTTCTATTTTAATATACATGAAAGTGTAATTTATTCATGTGATGTGCAGCTATATTTTCAGCATCATTCCTCCAGTCTTCAGTGTCACATGATCTTCAGAAATCAGAATAATATAATGATTTATTATTAGAATTATAAACAGTTTTGCTGATAACTATTATTTTGTAATCTGTGATACTTTTTCTGGATTCTTTGATGAATAAAAAGTTAAAAAGAAGAGCATTTATTTAAAATATAAATATTTCCTAACAATATTCACTACAGTTCAATAGTTTGCGGTCAGTAAATTTTTAATAATTTTAAATAAACGCTGTTCGTAAAAAAAATTATACATCGAAGAATCCTGAAAAAAGTATTGCAGATTCCAAAATAATATTTGGTAGCACAACTATTAATAGTTCTAAAAATAAATCATCATATTTTCATGATTTCTAAAGATCATGTGACACTGAAGACTGGAGGAATGATGCTGAAAATACAGCTGCACATCACAGAAATAAATTATATTTTAAAGGATATTAAAATAGAGAAAATTATTTTATATATTTTATTTAGATAATTTTGAATTATTACTGAAATACAACCTCTTTTGTTTCAAACAGTTCATTGAACAATAATAAATGAAGTACCTGAAGCTGACAATGACGTAAATGTATAATAATTAGCAAAGATGATTAATTTAGCGCGTGTGTGGGGCGGAGACACGCCGCGGAGCATCAGACGCGCCGAGGACCAAACACAGCACAACTGTAGGAAACTTCACTCTTATTATTTCTCTTTTTTCAATTCGGAGCATGTTCGTGACTCGGTTAATTTTTATCCTTTCTTTTTTTATAAGAAATTGCATTCTTTATTAGATTTTAGAATTTGTTATTTATGATGTGTTAAATTGATAAGAAGTGAAATCAAAGATTAATATTGTTAGAAGAGATTTATATTTGGAATAAACGCTGTTCTTTAAAAAAATATATATATACATCGAAGAATCCTGAAAAAAGTATGGCAGATTCCAAAATAATATTTTATTCAGATCGGCACTTCGAAGCATGTTCGCGACTCGGTTGATCGGTTGATTCAGATCGGCACTTCGGAGCATATTCGCGACTCGGTTGATCGGTTGATTCAGATCGGCACTTCGGAGCCTGTTCGCGACTCGGTTGATCGGTTGATTCAGATCGGCACTTCGGAGCCTGTTCGCGACTCGGTTGATTCAGATCGGCACTTCGGAGCATGTTCGCTACTCAGTTGATTTTTTAATCATTTTAAAAGTTTGAAAATTGCCTGTTTCATTTTTGTTATAATTTTTCTTTATGATTATTTTACTTTCTTTTATGTAAAGCACTTTGAATTACCATTGTGCATGAAATGTGCTATATAAATAAACATGCCTTGCCTAGTTTGTTAGTGGGCTTATATATACTGTAAACACACACACACACACAGACAGACGCACACACATACACACACTACCGGTCAGATTTTGGGATCAGAATGATTTTTAATGTTTTTTACAGGAATTTATTTTACTCATCAAGACAGCATTTATTTGATCAAAAATAATGGAAAACATGTAATATTGTGAAATATTATTAAAATTTTCTATTTTAATATACATGAAAGTGTAATTTATTCATGTGATGTGCAGCTATATTTTCAGCATCATTCCTCCAGTCTTCAGTGTCACATGATCTTCAGAAATCAGAATAATATAATGATTTATTATTAGAATTATAAACAGTTTTGCTGATAACTATTATTTTGTAATCTGTGATACTTTTTCTGGATTCTTTGATGAATAAAAAGTTAAAAAGAAGAGCATTTATTTAAAATATAAATATTTCCTAACAATATTCACTACAGTTCAATAGTTTGCGGTCAGTAAATTTTTAATAATTTTAAATAAACGCTGTTCGTAAAAAAAATTATACATCGAAGAATCCTGAAAAAAGTATTGCAGATTCCAAAATAATATTTGGTAGCACAACTATTAATAGTTCTAAAAATAAATCATCATATTTCATGATTTCTAAAGATCATGTGACACTGAAGACTGGAGGAATGATGCTGAAAATACAGCTGCACATCACAGAAATAAATTATATTTTAAAGGATATTAAAATAGAGAAAATTATTTTATATATTTTATTTAGATAATTTTGAAATATTACTGAAATACAACCTCTTTTGTTTCAAACAGTTCATTGAACAATAATAAATGAAGTACCTGAAGCTGACAATGACGTAAATGTATAATAATTAGCAAAGATGATTAATTTAGCGCGTTGTGGGGCGGAGACACGCCGCGGAGCATCAGACGCGCCGAGGACCAAACACAGCACAACTGTAGGAAACTTCACTCTTATTATTTCTCTTTTTTCAATTCGGAGCATGTTCGTGACTCGGTTAATTTTATCCTTTCTTTTTTTATAAGAAATTGCATTCTTTATTAGATTTTAGAATTTGTTATTTATGATGTGTTAAATTGATAAGAAGTGAAATCAAAGATTAATATTGTTAGAAGAGATTTATATTTGGAATAAACGCTGTTCTTTAAAAAAATATATATATATACATCGAAGAATCCTGAAAAAAGTATGGCAGATTCCAAAATAATATTTTATTCAGATCGGCACTTCGAAGCATGTTCGCGACTCGGTTGATCGGTTGATTCAGATCGGCACTTCGGAGCATATTCGCGACTCGGTTGATCGGTTGATTCAGATCGGCACTTCGGAGCCTGTTCGCGACTCGGTTGATTCAGATCGGCACTTCGGAGCATGTTCGCTACTCAGTTGATTTTTTAATCATTTTAAAAGTTTGAAAATTGCCTGTTTCATTTTTGTTATAATTTTTCTTTATGATTATTTTACTTTCTTTTATGTAAAGCACTTTGAATTACCATTGTGCATGAAATGTGCTATATAAATAAACATGCCTTGGCCTAGTTTGTTAGTGGGCTTATATATACTGTAAACACACACACACACACAGACGCACACACATACACACACTACCGGTCAGATTTTGGGATCAGAATGATTTTTAATGTTTTTTACAGGAATTTATTTTACTCATCAAGACAGCATTTATTTGATCAAAAATAATGGAAAACATGTAATATTGTGAAATATTATTAAAATTTTTCTATTTTAATATACATGAAAGTGTAATTTATTCATGTGATGTGCAGCTATATTTTCAGCATCATTCCTCCAGTCTTCAGTGTCACATGATCTTCAGAAATCAGAATAATATAATGATTTATTATTAGAATTATAAACAGTTTTGCTCATAACTATTATTTTGTAATCTGTGATACTTTTTCTGGATTCTTTGATGAATAAAAAGTTAAAAAGAAGAGCATTTATTTAAAATATAAATATTTCCTAACAATATTCACTACAGTTCAATAGTTTGCGGTCAGTAAATTTTTAATAATTTTAAATAAACGCTGTTCGTAAAAAAAATTATACATCGAAGAATCCTGAAAAAAGTATTGCAGATTCCAAAATAATATTTGGTAGCAAAACTATTAATAGTTCTAAAAATAAATCATCATATTTTCATGATTTCTAAAGATCATGTGACACTGAAGACTGGAGGAATGATGCTGAAAATACAGCTGCACATCACAGGAAATAAATTATATTTTAAAGGATATTAAAATAGAGAAAATTATTTATATATTTTATTTAGATAATTTTGAATTATTACTGAAATACAACCTCTTTTGTTTCAAACAGTTCATTGAACAATAATAAATGAAGTACCTGAAGCTGACAATGACGTAAATGTATAATAATTAGCAAAGATGATTAATTTAGCGCGTGTGTGGGGGCGGAGACACGCCGCGGAGCATCAGACGCGCCGAGGACCAAACACAGCACAACTGTAGGAAACTTCACTCTTATTATTTCTCTTTTTTCAATTCGGAGCATGTTCGTGACTCGGTTAATTTTTATCCTTTCTTTTTTTATAAGAAATTGCATTCTTTATTAGATTTTAGAATTTGTTATTTATGATGTGTTAAATTGATAAGAAGTGAAATCAAAGATTAATATTGTTAGAAGAGATTTATATTTGGAATAAACGCTGTTCTTTAAAAAAATATATATATATACATCGAAGAATCCTGAAAAAAGTATGGCAGATTCCAAAATAATATTTTATTCAGATCGGCACTTCGAAGCATGTTCGCGACTCGGTTGATCGGTTGATTCAGATCGGCACTTCGGAGCATATTCGTCGACTCGGTTGATCGGGTTGATTCAGATCGGCACTTCGGAGCCTGTTCGCGACTCGGTTGATTCAGATCGGCACTTCGGAGCATGTTCGCTACTCAGTTGATTTTTTAATCATTTTAAAAGTTTGAAAATTGCCTGTTTCATTTTTGTTATAATTTTTCTTTATGATTATTTTACTTTCTTTTATGTAAAGCACTTTGGAATTACCATTGTGCATGAAATGTGCTATATAAATAAACATGCCTTGCCTAGTTTGTTAGTGGGGCTTATATATACTGTAAACACACACACACACACACACACACACACAGACGCACACACAAACCACTACCGGTCAGATTTTTGGATCAGAATGATTTTTATGTTTTTTACAGGAATTTATTTTACTCATCAAGACAGCATTTATTTGATCAAAAATAATGGAAAACATGTAATATTGTGAATATTATTACAATTTTTCTATATTAATATACATGAAAGTGTAATTTATTCATGTGATGTGCAGCTATATTTTCAGCATCATTCCTCCAGTCTTCAGTGTCACATGATCTTCAGAAATCAGAATAATATAATGATTTATTATTAGAATTATAAACAGTTTTGCTGATAACTATTATTTTGTAATCTGTGATACTTTTTCTGGATTCTTTGATGAATAAAAAGTTAAAAAGAAGAGCATTTATTTAAAATATAAATATTTCCTAACAATATTCACTACAGTTCAATAGTTTGCGGTCAGTAAATTTTTAATAATTTTAAATAAACGCTGTTTCGTAAAAAAAATTATACATCGAAGAATCCTGAAAAAAGTATTGCAGATTCCAAAATAATATTTGGTAGCAAAACTATTAATAGTTCTAAAAATAAATCATCATATTTTCATGATTTCTAAAGATCATGTGACACTGAAGACTGGAGGAATGATGCTGAAAATACAGCTGCACATCACAGAAATAAATTATATTTTAAGGATATTAAAATAGAGAAAATTATTTTATATATTTTATTTAGATAATTTTGAATTATTACTGAAATACAACCTCTTTTGTTTCAAACAGTTCATTGAACAATAATAAATGAAGTACCTGAAGCTGGACAATGACGTAAATGTATAATAATTAGCAAAGATGATTAATTTAGCGCGTGTGTGGGGCGGAGACACGCCGCGGAGCATCAGACGCGCCGAGGACCAAACACAGCACAACTGTAGGAAACTTCACTCTTATTATTTCTCTTTTTTCAATTCGGAGCATGTTCGTGACTCGGTTAATTTTTATCCTTTCTTTTTTATAAGAAATTGCATTCTTTATTAGATTTAGAATTTGTTATTTATGATGTGTTAAATTGATAAGAAGTTGAAATCAAAGATTAATATTGTTAGAAGAGATTTATATTTGGAATAAACGCTGTTCTTTAAAAAAAAATTATATATATACATCGAAGAATCCTGAAAAAAGTATGGCAGATTCCAAAATAATATTTTATTCAGATCGGCACTTCGAAGCATGTTCGCGACTCGGTTGATCGGTTGATTCAGATCGGCACTTCGGAGCATATTCGCGACTCGGTTGATCGGTTGATTCAGATCGGCACTTCGGAGCCTGTTCGCGACTCGGTTTTGATCGGTTTGATTCAGATCGGCACTGTCGGAGCCTGTTCGCGACTCGGTTGATTCAGATCGGCACTTCGGAGCATGTTCGCTACTCAGTTGATTTTTTAATCATTTTAAAAGTTTGAAAATTGCCTGTTTCATTTTTGTTATAATTTTTCTTTATGATTATTTTACTTTCTTTTATGTAAAGCACTTTGAATACCATTGTGCATGAAATGTGCTATATAAATAAACATGCCTTGCCTAGTTTGTTAGTGGGCTTATATATACTGTACACACACACACACACAGACGCACACACATACACACACTACCGGTCAGATTTTGGGATCAGAATGATTTTTAATGTTTTTTACAGGAATTTATTTTACTCATCAAGACAGCATTTATTTGATCAAAAATAATGGAAAACATGTAATATTGTGAAATATTATTAAAATTTTTCTATTTTAATATACATGAAAGTGTAATTTATTCATGTGATGTGCAGCTATATTTTCAGCATCATTCCTCCAGTCTTCAGTGTCACATGATCTTCAGAAATCAGAATAATATAATGATTTATTATTAGAATTATAAACAGTTTTGCTGATAACTATTATTTTGTAATCTGTGATACTTTTTCTGGATTCTTTGATGAATAAAAAGTTAAAAAGAAGAGCATTTATTTAAAATATAAATATTTCCTAACAATATTCACTACAGTTCAATAGTTTGCGGTCAGTAAATTTTTTAATAATTTTAAATAAACGCTGTTCGTAAAAAAAATTATACATCGAAGAATCCTGAAAAAGTATTGCAGATTCCAAAATAATATTTGGTTAGCAAAACTATTAATAGTTCTAAAAATAAATCATCATATTTTCATG
>NW_020529128.1:0-57500 GCF_003368295.1 Carassius auratus
ACACTCTGAGTGTGGACTCATATAAACACTGAAGCAGTGTTAAAAGTAAAACTGAAGCAGAGTTGAAGTTAATGAGATAATTAAGAAGTTAATTGAGTTATGATTGACCATTATTGAAGACACCTGATGTTAACAAGCAGAATCACCAACTGAGAAAATCACAATTTGTGTATCACCATTATAGTGGTCAATGTTTGCTTTAGTTGGGATCTTGGCTTGTAACTTTTTATTTTTAAAGTTTGTTTGTCAAACCAAGAGCAAAAATCATCGTGTGTTGATGATTATGTTTTAATGTACTGGTTGTTTGGCATGAATCACTGAACTCATTTACAGTCTCTTCTCAAAGTAAAACTTCCATTATTCATTGTCACAGGCTTTGATTCCACAATGAAAAAAATCTGTATTTTCTATGCATTTTGTAGTTATCTCTTGCAAGTGATTCTGATTTTTTTTTATTAAAGAATTCGAATTTTAGGCACACACAGATAACAATAATCAGCGTATGAATCTCAACAACGGTGACAAACAACATATTCAGATAAACAGACCAACTCTGAAAATCACAAAACTAGATAAAAAAAAAGTTACATAAAAACAGCAAAAATAAAATATAGTTAGAATAAAAAGTTAAAAAGACAGTTCAGCTCATAACTTATTCATGCCGCAATGCATGATGGGAGCCATGGATGAGTTTTTATTGGCTACAACATGCTTTTTTGATGGTCACCGTTGTTGTGATGCTCACGCTGATTCCTGATGTCTGTGTTTCTAAACTAAAGATTACTTTTTTTTTACGTAGAACTAACTATTAAAAACATGTCATACTATGTCAGAAATGCTGGGTTACTTACTTCTCTTTTTCACTTAATATATGTATGCAGTAAAGAAACTTAAACTCAGGCATTAAGGTCACTCTATAACAAATAGCTCAAATCACAATCAATGGCACACATGATTGCCTCTGCTGTGGTCTGTCTGTATAACATAATTCAGTCACCACAGTAGAGTTGTGACGTTCGCGAACGAACCGATTCTTTTGAACGGCTCATAAACATGAACGATGGGAGCCGAGTCGCGACTGGAGAGGAGCCGTTCTTTCTATCGTTCTTTTTTCCTATGCGTGTTCATACAAATGAGCTCCGCCAGGAGACAGAACAGTTATAGGGGGAGGGGCGCACCCAGGGCAGGCCAACCCTTTATAGCGTGATGATATTAGTTATTAGTTGTGCATGCATTTACATTGCATTTTGTGTTCATTTAAAACTTATTTTAAAATCATTAAAAATGTTCTTTTGTGATACTGTACTTGTATAGAAATGTTTCACTAAAAGCTGTTTTCCACAGACATTCATTGCAGCCCACTTTGTTATTGTTCATTGACTTGAAGGGGCTGATGTCCTATTTGCAAAGTTTACAGTAGTAATAGTATGTAGTATGTAGACATTTCCATTTTATTTATTCTAATTTTATCTACTTTAAAAAAAAAATTAGTTTTCTATCAAAATGTTCTTGTGTGATAACAATGTTCTTGTGTGGAAGTGTTTGTAGTAAAAGCTGTTTTGCACAGAAATTCATTGCAGCCAGCTTTGTTTTTTATGTTTATTTGTGAGTAGGTATTGTATGAATAACATAAGTCAACGTAGTTTTACACACACACACACACACACACACTTTGTACTAAAGGTAAATCAAAATAATGATGTCACTGTCTAAGCAGAGGGATTTGTGCAACCCTATGGAATATAGTCGACACATGAGAAATGAGGTAATAATCAATATTTCAGAATAATTCAAACTCAGATATTGGTGTGTGATATCTGAGCTTTAATTATTTGACTACAAATCTCACCTCATAATACCTCCCAGTGATTATTTCCAGGATAAACTGAGATGCTCCCAAGCTGGCTTCTTAAAACTGACTAAATATTTAAAAAGAGCCAAAAGAGCCATTCTTTTGAACGGCTCTTTGAAAGGAACGGATCGCGAAGATCCGGATGCCCTCAAAGAGCCATAAATCCCATCACTACACCACAGCCACATAAAATCTAAAGTTAATAACTGAAGGGTCAAGATCCCAACTAAAGCAAACACTGACCACTATAATGGTGACACACAAATTGTGATTTTCTCAGTTGGTGATTTTGCTTGTGAACATCAGGTGTTTTCAATAATGGTCAATAATAACTCAATTAACTTCTTAATTATCTCATTAACTTCAACTCTGCTTCAGTGTTACTTTTAACACTGCTTCAGTGTTTATATGAGTCCACACTCAGAGTGTTAAATTAACACTGGGGATTTTGCTGTGTAGACATAATAACAACAAAACTTTGTGCACTTATAAAATAAAGATAACAAACAAGGTGCGCTGTCTGCAGCCTTGGTCTGCGTTGATCTTCATTTACAAACACGTCATTAAAATGAACTGTAACTCCATGAATACTCAACGAAGAGACATGAGAGAGATACCTACACAGTAAATTTAACAGTGTTGATTTTCCAGTGTTACTATAAAGTGTTAAAATAAAGTGTTGGATCAACACTGAACAGAATGGGTCTAACACCAGAAGTGTCAGGTTTCAAATAAGAGTTGGTGTTACTTTACATAGTTGCAGACGTCAACTCTCATTCAGAGTTAATCAGGCCACACCTCCATTAACGTGCAGACAGACGTCAATTTTCATCGAAACAGACCACATGCGGACGCCATTTTACTTCGCTGGAAGCGTGGTGGTAAGTCTTTCAATTTAATGTTATATTACAGATACAGACTGTAAATGTATTCTAATTTATAATTTGTATATAATCATTATAATTCAATCACAGATAATTATAATAATGATTGAGAAAGCCAAGGAGCTCTGAAATTTGCTTCATCCTATGTCATGCCCCTTTATCAACGAATTAAAGCTTTGAATATAACTTCACGTTAGTAGTTTCGTCTGTCATTTCGTGTGTCGCACACAGCAGTCATTTTTATTGATTAAACTCTGATCGTGTTCTTTTCAAAATGAGTCTAAAGTCTCGCGCGCGCGCGCCATTTTACAGGTGAACTGTGGCACATGGAATTTCTGCAGTCCGCTAACGTTAATAGAAAATGTATATATCAATATGGTTATTGGCCTAAAAAAGATTGTTCAGATTTTGTTTTAAGATTCGGCTTGGATTTCTGCTGATCGTTGACCATGCTTCTGGGACCTTCATGGTTTTGAACTGTGGTAACTTGATACGTTTTATGTCGATGTTTGAGCAGCGTTATATGATTTGTGTTTTTATACAGTCTATGGTCAGACGTGGTTAACGTTAGTTTATTTATTTTAGTGAATTAAAGTACTCAATTACATTTTAAGGAGCAAAAAAATGTAATATGTGTAGTCGTGGAATATATTGCTGTCTCATATCGGAGGCTGCGTCCTGGTCGCATTTGAAGGCTGCATACGTCATCGGGGAAGTCTCATTTGAGAAAAGTGGACAATGTCGACAATTAAAACCAATTTACCACATATATTTTTATGTAAAATGTATCGGCAATAACGAGGTTTGACCATTGGGGCGCTGTACGTAGCGTAAAACTGTATTGCAAGTCTTTCCGGATACAATAGATGAAGAAACCGCGCGCTTATTTAGACTGCTCGAGGAGGAGAGTTTGAAAGTTTGCACGGAGACGAAAATGGTATCATTTCTCAAAAGTTCCCGTTTTGTCTTGTTAATGGGGGGTTATAACGGATAAAAAGTTAACCTATTTCGATTTAATTGGTATCTTTGCCGTTTTGATAAATTATTAAAGTTGTCTTGATATTTTTATTTTTTTACAATCTTGTTTCAAATTGAGTCTGTGTTTGTAGCAAACCAGTAAGATGTGTTTCTTCCTCTACAAGCCAGGAGTTCAGGTACTTAATCACAATGATTGTCAAAGCACAATTTCGGAATAGGAAGAAATTCATAAAAATCTCAGAGGCGTGCTTTGATTTATTTCTAGCAGAGGGTGAGTGATATTTAATATCATAATAATTTAATCTATATGTTTTTTTTATAGCTTTGTCAAATTATAAATAAAACTTGACTAAAATTGGTAAATATTTGGTTTTGCAGTGAAAGAGAAGTTCTCAATTCCAGACGACCTTGCTGTTACAGTTACAGATGAAACTGGTACAGAGGTGGATAAAGATGTGTTTCCTGATCTAATGTCCACCAGTGGGTTGGTTTTAGTCATAAATGAGTTGACTGACATGGGTGAGTGAAAACAGGACCTGCTGAATGATCTGTATCCCAATTTATGAATGAGTACTGGTAGTGTTTTAATATCTTCAGTGTTCAAATGTAAAGGATCATATTGAGTCTTTTTATTTCAACAACCAATGTTCTGGATTAAAAAATTCTCATTATTAGTTTTTTTTTTTTAATTCAGTATTAATATATACTAACATGACATCTATTAACCCCAGTTTTAACATTAACAGGATCTTCCACACCTCAGTCTTCAGTAAGCTTGGATACAGATACACTGTCTCAAACTTCAAAAAGCAGTGAACAGAGTGACTGGTTTAGTCCAAAACGATTCAGAAAGGATGAAGATGATGATGTGGCATCACAACGAGCACAGGCCAGAGATGTGAGTCCCAGTAGCATTACACAGACACTGGGTGTTTTACTCATCATGATATTCAGTTTCTTTAAGGTTTTTTTTTGTAATCCCCATATATAATGGTAATATTTTTTAGATCAGGGTCATATTTAAGGGTAATTTAGATATTACTGCACTATCTTCTCTCATAATAGTATCTGTTAATAATACTCTCTTTTTTTATAGCTGATAAAACAAATTCTACAGACAAGACCAGGTGGAGGAAATGTGCTTAAGGAGTATGAAGATACAGGCACAATTAGTGATGACACAAGGAAAGTGATGGTGAACATCTTAGTTGCACACATGATGGAGACAGAAGGGTAATTCTAAAAATATAATTCGCTCTTGTATTATTCAGTTTGTTAGTGATTTTGATGCTCTATAGATTGTGAAGTAGATAGATGTAGTTGGGTGATACAAATTTGTGCAAATTGTCCAAAAAAAATTCTTTTTTTTTTTTTTTTTCCTTAAAGTTAGTTTAATTAAATGTTCTTAAACATTTCCTATCAGCGTAAAGTAACATTGAGTGTTCCAATTCTTCAGAAGGGTCCCACATCGACTTACCAAACAGAAGTATGGATTGGGAATTATCACCTTATTTCCCTCACTCAGAGATCCCCAAGGAAGGACTGGATATGTAAGTCATTATCACTGATCGGACATTCAATATTTTGTGCTCAGTTGGAAATGTCTAAAGATGTTTTTATTTTTATTAAGGGTTAAATTAAGAATTTGTGTCATTTCAACAGGAACATTTCTATGATGGCCAAAAAAACACTGGATTCTTGTCATGGCGCCTCAAGACAGTACAAAGGGGGACAAGACCTTCTGGAAATAAGGACGATTCCAAAAACAGAAGAAAAGGGAGGTCCTTTGCTTGACAGACAGCTATGTTACCAAGAACATCAGCAAGATAATGATCAAAGTGTAGAGGCCATCTCTTTGATGAATCATACAAGTGAACGTGAGGTCATCATGCAGAAGATGAAGGCAACGTTTGAATACAGACAGCGCCTTGTCCATGATCCAGAGGGATCCACCACCATTCTCTCTGTTTTTCCTCGGTTCCTGGACACTAAAGGATTGGTATGGATTTTCTTTCATTTTTTACTAAAATTTAAATGTTAGTATCAGAGAACTGTCAAATGGTCTGCATTGTTGAAACTGGCCACATTATTGTAATCCCAATATATTGTAATTTCTTTGTGTTTTCTTCAAAACTTCAGATTCTTCAGGACTTCACACTCCTCTTTGGGTCAGAAACTGCTTCCAGACTTTTGGAAAGGTGGCCGACAGTTTTCAAAGCAAAGGTTATCAGACTATCAGACCTTGACTCCCACTCCACTGCTGAAAAGATTACTGTCATCTGCCAAACAGAGCAAAGAAAGCAGCGAGGCACAGGATTCCCCAGGTGAAACTTCCAATGACTTTGCAGTAAAATCATACTATACATACCCATTTTTGTGTAGACATTTAACAAAGTTACTTTTTTTTCCAGAGTGGGACGGTGATATATCATCCTTCCTTCTACTTTTGCATCTCCTATCACCCCAGGCTTCAGAAAGAAAGAAAATCCAAAGGATCAGTATTTCACAGGCTATTGACCATCTGGTGGTGTTTCACAAAGTAGGTATCTGGTACACTGGTGCCAAAATACAAGGCCTATAAGTGTTACACTTTGAATTGAATATTTATTTATTTTTTACTATTAGATAAACTGTAAAATGATAAATGTAAAATTAATCTAAATATGATCTAAACTAAAATTGTTGTTTGTGCATGTACGGTTTTGATTTGGAGTGCTTCCTGGTCTTTATGATGTGCAATTAAGCTAAAAAGTCTCAAATAAATGTTAACTGATAAAGCTGTACTTAATAATTTATCATTATTATTCAAAGACGTAATTTTTTCCCGCATTTAGGCATGCAGGAGCATACAGGAACACCTTGAGCTGGAAGAGAATCGTCAGCCATACATTCTTGCCTCAGGGAGCAGCAAGGAAGCCATCAGTCACTACTTCATTGTGGTGGATAAAAAGCTCATCCCCTGTCAAGAATCCTCTTCACTGGCTGCCATTGATGAACTCTTCAAGGTTCATTTTGTTTTCAGTCTCAGTTATGATCCTCCACTCAAATATTTTTACACTTTTCTCCAGACTACAGTGTACAAAATTGATGTTGGCACCACAAGTGAGAGCCCGAGAGTAAAGGAGCTTAGAGCTAAGTTTTTGAATGATGTTTAGATGCTATGTCTGTAAATCACTGTTTGCTACAATAGCTAAATTAATTCGACACCTAAAACTTGTACATGGTTTATATCCTGGTAAGAAATTTGGTCTGGTTTGTGATCAGGATGGTTGTTCCTTGCAATTTAAAAGTTATGAAGGGTTTAGAAAACATTTAACTAGATTTCATTTGAGGGCTGTAGCATCAAGCAGTGAAACTGTATCTTTACAAAATCAGCAAGCTCCAGATCTCAATGAAGCAGTATCACTTGTTGTGTCTGACACAGAGCAAAGATTACATGATGCGAGTTTGCATGAATGTTCTTCTGATTCAAGGGATAGTTCGAGGGAAAGGTGTGCATCAATAATAGCCAAATTACAGGGCAATGGTGTTGCAAACAGTGTAATCATGTCAGTTGTTGAAAGCATGGAGGATTTTGTTAATGATTTCCATACAAGTTTAAGGGAAAATGTTTTAAATGTTGTGCCTGTTGACAGCACAAGTAGAAGTTCAGTTGAAGAAGTTTTTAATGGTTTTAATAATCCATTCTCTGATTTTAATACAGATACAAAAAGGAGAAAATATTTCAGCGAGAAATGGGGGGTTGTTGAACCTATTGAAATACACTTAGGTGTCAGATACGATTCAAGAAGAAATAAAATCTCTGGGATGTATGAACAGACAACAGTTAATGACACTTTCATATATATCCCTCTTCTGAAGACTCTTGAGTTCATTTTTAGGAATGATAAAGTGTGTAATCTTATCCAAGAGGAACGGCAAAGTGACATGTATTGCGATTTTTGTGATGGACAGTATTACAAAAAACATCCTTTGTACTCCATCCACAGCAATGCACTTCAGATCCAAATTTACTATGACGATTTTGAAACAGCGAACCCATTAGGATCTAAAGCAGGAGTTCATAAACTTGGCTGTTTATATTTTGTACTTCGTAACCTGCCAGCACACATTAACTCTTCCTTAATGAACATACATCTAATTTCTTTGTTCCATTCTGAAGATGGAAAAAAGTATGGCATGGACAAAATACTTGGCCCATTGGTTGATGATGTGAAAGTACTTGAGAAGAAGGGATTGATGGTGTCATTTTCTGAGGAGCCCATCTTTGGTACTATTTCGCAAATTACCGGTGATAACCTAGGTCTAAATAGTATTCTTGGTTATGTTGAATCTTTTTCTGCAAAACATTACTGCAGACTCTGTCTCACTGACAAGGTGTTAGCACAGGAAGTATTTAGTGAGGATGATCCACGGATGATATTGCGTAATAGAAATCTAAATGAGGAGCATTACAAGTATCTTGCTGACAACCCCAATGAAAACTCATGTTATGGTGTTAAAAGAAATTCTATACTCAATACCTTGACTTACTTTAATGTATCTGATAACTTTGTGCTGGATATTATGCATGATATCCTGGAGGGAGTTGCACAGTATGAAGTGAAACTGCTTTTTGAATATATGAGTTGCAATCTAATTTCTGGCGATTCCATTCCTCAAAGATTGTATGCCTTCAACTATGGCTTTTTAGAAAGAAATAACCGCCCAACCAAGGTCAACCTTCAACAAGCAGGAAACAACATTGGTCTCAATGCAAGTCAGACATGGTGTCTCATTAAGAACATCCCTCTCATATTTGGAGATGTAGTCCCAGTGGGAGATAAGCACTGGCATTTGATGTTGCTGCTCTTACATATTGTTAATATTATCTTTTCTCCTTGCATCTCTGAAGGAATGATAATATTTTTGAAGCATCTGATAAAAGAGCATCATCAGTTGTTTAAGGATTTGTATCCTAGGAATCTAATTCCAAAACACCACCTTATGATTCACTACCCTGAATGCATCAGACAAATTGGCCCATTGATTCATGTATGGACCATGAGGTATGAGGCAAAACACAGGTTTTTTAAGAAAAATCTAAAAAATTTCAAAAACCTGACCAAATCGCTTGCAAAAAAACACCAGCTAGCCATTGCCTATCACTGGGAGTCATGTACTATCAGGGGTATTGAGTCTGGGCCTGTTTCAAATGAGCTGTTGTCTGACCTTGAAAACTCAGATTTTATTTCAGAGCAACTCCAGATTGATATCTCTAGCGAGGTAATGGTCACACCGTGGGTAAAGTGTCAAGGTACTGAGTATCGCAGTGGTCTTGTTGTTTTCTTAGAGTTTGTTGATGATGCACCTGTTTTTGGAAAGATTGTTAAAATTTTTATTAAGGATGGAATTTATTTTTTGGTATCGTGTATGGAATCAGAGTTTATTGAACACCTTCATGCTTTCAGTGTTGTTGAACAAGAGCAATGTCTTGTACTCAAAAAACCTGAGGAATTGATGTACTACAAGCCATTTGATTTACAAATGTCCTATGGCAATGACCATCTTTTTTACATTGTCGTGGACTGTTATTTGTAATAATTTCATGGCATTTATGGTTTCTTGCTCTGTGCTGAAATAAAGTTTTGAAACCTTGACAGTGACGTTTTCTTCATAGTGATTTTCTAGTTTATTTTAGTTTTTAGGTTTTTTTTTTTAGTCGGTAATACAGAACCATAAATAACTCCCGAAAAAGTGTTCTATCAACACCAGGATGGTGTAAATTTTGACCCTTTTATACACCGAGTATATTGTGATTTTCATTTTTTAAAGGTGTCATGTCAACACCGGAATAGTGTAGAATTTTAACTCTGTCAGTGTTTGCTACAAAGCTACACCCAGCTCTGTAACAGTGTTGTTTTTATCTGCATCGGTGTTGATATTTCACTCTCTTAGTGTTCACATTTTAACACTGTATTGGTGTTGCATGAGGCAACACTTTTGAAAGTGTTAAATTAACACTTTGTGGGTGGTTCTCATATATACACTTTCAAAGTGTTGAAAATAACTCCTATGGTGTTGTTTACCGGATTTCAAATTTACTGTGTATAGAAAGCTTGACATGTCTACTTTTAAACCAAACAAGTGTATTATCTTGTAATGTGACCACGCCCCCGTGCTGAACGCCCTATTCAGATTATAATGAGACCACGCCCCAAAACTTCAGACAACTGTATGACAATATTTACAAAACCATCAATACGTTGTTGCCAATTACCAAGCAATAATGTTGTTCTGACTGTGGTGTGAAAAGGTTGCTTAGCAATTCAGGAAAAAAACACATAAGCAAAACATGGTGCTTTATATGGCGCTTTATATATACTCACTTGCATACATAGTAGCTAAATTAGGCACGGTCACTTTAAGAGACAATGAACCCAATATAATACACATCCCATTTTTTTTCTAAACCGTTTACTTCAACTTAAAACATAACCAACAATTATTTCGAACATAATTTCCAAGACAGGTATCTTGACATATTTTGAATGTATTTTTCGGTGCAAGAGCAAAAAGAGGCAAATTCGGTGTTCAAGCGTTTTGAGACACCTCTCTCTGCACGAGCCCTGAACACCAGAACACCGCGGTGCTTAATTGGGCTCTTTCACATCCTTTTCTGTTTGTTTAAACTGCGATTCATATTTGTTCATTCAGGTGCAGGAGAGATACTAAGAGGAGAACTTCACAAAGGAGAGCTGAGTTCAGTGTTGCTGTCTGTGAGACGCGGCTCTCTCTCCGCGTGCGCACCGAACACAGGCACGCAGATGGCACTAGGGACGGCGGGGACATGACCCCCCCCCCCAGATTCAAAATAACCAGATCCGTGCCCCTCACTGTCTCAATGAAAGGCTCTATTGGTAAACAGAGGATTAATCTACGTTTACATTATGTAAATTAGTCTAAGTAGAAGCGACCTGACCCACCGCTCCTTAAACGTGTACTAAATCATTTTTGAAAACACACTTTTGACTGTAGTGTCTAACCAGTGGCGTAGCATCCGGGCATGCAGGGTATGCACGTGCCAATGGGCCCGGGCCAACAGGGCCTGCCCCAGCTTCTAATAAATTATTTTTTTCAATTTAATTTTAATTTGTGGCTGCAATAAATATCTTTTTTATGCATATCGTGTGCAGTCATTTCTTATTTCTCCGTCATTTCTTGTTTGCGTTTATAATTTTTCTTGCACTCCGCGGCTGCTGTAGACTACTACGCCATCATTTATTTACATGACGCCTTGTCGCGCCCAAAAAAGAAAACACAGTGTGAGAGGTTACTATAGCGGCTAACTACGTGAACATTAAGGATGGACAAATATAAACATAAAAGTGGGGCCTTAAAGAGAAAAGAAAAGGTGGAGAAGTTAGTCACGACACAAAAACTGTCCAAAATAGACAGGTTTTTTTTGCCGACCAAACGTTAGTGCGAAGGACAACAACAAGGTCAAAGGTGAGAGGAAAGTTTTGTCAGCTAATACCAGTTGCACATTTTTGGATGAGAACAACAATGCAGCTGACAGCTTGATGAGGTGAGTCACTGCAGTCACACCATCTGCGTTTCAGAGAAGCGTGGTCACGCCATCTCTGCGTCAAGTTCCTTGCGCATCTACTCGGTGGTGCGTGGTACATAACGTGCTAGTGGTAAAGTCTAATTCTTTTAGTAAATCCTCCTTCGGTTGTCATATTTATTCATATTCATAAGAATAATGGAATTCATTCATGTTTTAAGTGTTATAAGTGCATATCTTATCATTCAATCTGTACCTGCAGTCGGGGAGCGAAGAAACAGTCGCAGACGAAGCCGAAAGCTGGATATTCGGTGGGAAATATGTCACCGGGTTTTCCAACAGATAAAGTAAACTATCCAGACACACTAACAGATAGGCAAGTAAATTGCATTTTATTGTGTCACAAGGTTCATGCAAACCCCGGCCCACCTGTTACTGTTGCTTCAGTTGAGCGCTCATTTTCAAAACTGAAACTAATAAAAAATTATTTGCGGAGCACCATTCCGCAAAATACACTCTCGGGACTGGGAATTCTTTCCATCAAGAATGCACGAAGCTGTGAATGAAACACCACGTTCATCGTGGATGAATTTGCCAAAGGAAGGCCTGGAGAATGCCACTAAAATGAGTGAGTAGTTTTGTGTTTTTACATTTTGGGCCTCCCTGCCAAGATCAGAAGTTTAAAAGTGTTTAAAAAGTTAGTTTTTTTCTGTTTTGTACACCTGGCATCCCAGGTGTAAGGGGGCCCGTAATTGTAATTGGACTGACTTGCTACGCCACTGTGTCTGACCGAATCCCAAAACACACTTGTAGCCAATCAGCAGTGTGTCTTGTCCTGATAGTGAAAAGAGAGCTCTCAATTTAAGTGCACAGGACACATATTATATATATATATAAATTAATAAAAAATATTTGTAATAATATAATAATATATTATTAATATTTATAGCTCATACAAATTGTTTAGTAGCTATAAAATAAAAAAAATCATGTCATCTTTATATGTCGATGGTTCAAATTTGTTTGTTTTGTTAAACATTCTCACTGTACTCATGTATTCTCTTTTTAAAAAACTGCACTTTTATTCTATTATAACAGATTTGTGTATTTCCAGACTGTGCTTGGGGATGGTCGTCCTGTGCAGCTACAAAGCTGCCTGTGTACCTGTGTGACAGGTACAACTGTGTGTAATAATGTGGCAGCACTGTTGTACCAGACTGCACATTATTGACAGCTTAGCATCACCTCTGTTCCCCCAACACACAGCTGCACAGAGACTGAACAGAAGTGGCATAAGCCAAGACCCATGGTAACTAATGTTCTCAACAGGGTACTTTTCTACTTACTTTTTTGTCTTTATGGATGTTTGTATTTATTGAAAACCTTTTTTGTTCAAATGCAGGGTGTTAAACCTGGTCCGGTAAATGACATGGTGATTCTCTCAGCCAGACCCAAGGAATGAAAACTGATGGAAGGCATCAGGTAAGTGTTGTTTTTATTATCATTAAAGGAACACTCCACTGTTTTTTCATATTAAACTATGTTATTTCCTTAACTAAGATGAGTTGATGCATACCTCTCTTGTCTCAGTGCGTGCACTTAATCGCTCTGGCGCGTGGTGACCCTTTGTTAGCACTTAGCTCAGCCCAGTTCATTCATTAGGATCCATACAGAGATGAAGTTAGAAGCGACCAAACACATCCACGTTTTCCCTGCTAAAAAAGTGTTACACGAGTAGTGACACAAAATAAAACATGGCGCTTTTCTAAGCGGGTAAAAATGACAACTATAATGTATGGCGGAATAGCACTTGAGAGCACTTTGACTCGGCGCAATAATATCATCACTCCTAAAAAGATATTTCTGTGGATATTACTGCGCCGAGTTAAAGTGCTCTCAAGTGCAAATATAGTAGTAATAAATTTTCTGTAGTAATCAGTGAGACCTCAGATAAAGTAGTAATCTCATCATATGATACATTGTATGTTTAAATAAATAAAGCATTTTTTTTTTTCGTTCAACTTATATGTAACTTACTTTATGGCTCATTTAAAAAACAAAAAAAAAAAAAAAAAAAACAGAGCACTGCTTCATCTTGCCAAAAGACTTCTGAGACCTAGCCATCAGACTGCCGACATGAGGAGGGGGCTTGACATGGAACCTGCAGCAGTAGAGGAGTACTGCAGAGTAAGGGAGGTTAACCACTACCCCTACGGCTTCCTTATCCACCCTGATGCACCCTGGATGGGGTCATCACCTGATGGCATTGTGTACGATCCAAAGGGGCAGACAGTGTTTAGCCATGTTGAAATTAAATGCCCCAATGTTGCAAGCTATGGTGACTGCCCACATATTAAGATCAGTGAGGGCACACACATTAAGGAAAACTCATTCCTACTTTTGGCAAATCCAGATGTTGATTTCTGGTTTAGAATGGTGTGACTTTGTTGTCTACACACAGGAGGACATGTTTATTCAGAGGATTCCCAGAGACAATGAAATCACCAAAACAATGAAAGTTTTTTTTTTTTTTTTTATTGCTACCTCTTTGCTTCCCTATACACTGTAAAACCTGACAAGTTAACTTAACTCAAACCGTTTGAGTAAACAGATATCCTTAAGTTATGTTAACTCCAGGGCTTAAAGTATTCCGGCACTGTGCTGGATCTCCGGCGTGTGGCCGTGAGGAAAAAATAATAATATTTGAGAGCCTGCGCATGCAGTTTAATATTTTCGAGCCAATTTATTTCTTCTACCAATCATATGAGAGGAACGCAGCTTTAACTAACGTTGCAAGCCTATCAGAAGCAGAGAAGGGCGTGTCCTTGCAACACAGTATGATTGATGCCCATACGTCAATATCATGTTAGCGTTGTCGGAGGAAAAAAAAAATTGAGCGCAAGTTTATGAAGCCTGGGGATGCTGTCCTAGACTTCTAGCAATATATAAAGGACTCAAAAATAAATGGCGCTTTTTGGCAGTTGGTGCAAGAAACAGAGAGCCCTGGGCTTGTTTCTGCATTATTTGTTCGAGGAAGCTTCAGTATGCCGGCAGCGGTAAGAAAGTGCTTGCTCGCTATGATTTATGTTGCGTTCCAGGCAACCCGTATCCCATGTTTTTCCAACCTTAAACCCGGGAAAGTGCACTGGAACGGCAGTCAAATCCGTGACTTCCCATCCGTGAACTCGTACTAGATCGATGTACTCTGGGTTTTGACGTCACAGCACGCGAAACAACAGTGACAGCCCCTACGGATGCAGTGTTTATGCAAGTGGTACATGTTGAAAATTACATTTTAGAACACTGTAACGTTGCAATAAAATTAATAATCTAGCTAAATTTCCTTGCGCACAGAAAGTTTGGCGTGACTTGGCTGGAATGGTACAAAGTCGTTAGTCGTGGTTTGAAATAGTGACGAGCTCAAAAACCTGGCAGGAACGCAGCACCAAACTCCGGTCATAGAGCCGCTGCCCGTGCACTCAAACTTCCCAAGACGTTCTCCCGCTCCCGCCGCAAAATCCCGCGGGTAAACGTATAGCAGTTTTTCTTTTTTTTTTTATACATTGCATACACTGTTGAATATAAATTAAAAAAGAAATGGAAAATAAACAAATGTTTAGTTTTATTTGTGTTTAATTAAACATAGAACATAGAAATACAGTAAAAAAGTAAGAAATGTAAAAAAATATATATATACCTATAATAATTAGGCTATATAGCCTAATAAATTATATAAAAATAATAAACCTGGATTTATTTCATGTTCAAAGGAAAAGTAGCTTATGGGGCCTGCGCAATTCCTTCAAACATTTAACAAAAATATCCTTATTCCTCAATAACAAAATAGACCAATTTTAAATATTTAGCTAAATAAATAAATAAAAATAAACTGAATTTATGTGACTGGTTGTGTGTGTGTGGATCAAATCACACGGAGAGCAGGTGGATGGTTACTCAAGTCTTGCTTTACTGGGCCTGGGACAGACAAAACTGGGACAAACACGACCAAAAGCTGGTTAGTGTAGGCTATCAAAGCATCAACGTTGCTCAGAAATCAGCAGTGAGAGATGTGAGAATCTGCTGGATTTACATTTTTACAGAGTGATCGTGAACATATAGTGGAATAAAATTCAAAATAAAACACATTAAAAGAAATAAAATAAATTGTCTCCGTTCTCATTACTTCACATAAATACAGAGAAACTATAACCTTAAGTAACCATCATTTTGCATATTTTTGTATAAATGAAATGCAGAAAAGGAACAACTAAAATGGCGCCGTTACTGTGTTAACATACACACGCATCACATTTAATCATCGCAATTAACACATTTTGACTCTACTGACAGACAGGCAAATGAGGTAAACTTGTGTGTAATATTAAAGTCCAATCTTGCACTTGAAAATAATATAAACTCCGTTTATGACGCAGCGCTTATTGATGCGACTTACCAGCAGTGAGAGATGTGAGACTCTGCTGGTAATTACGTAACTCCGCCCACAATATCACGCACACAAATGCGAGTGACTCAACAGCCAGCCAATGTCAAGTTTCCCCCAATTAATGCATGAATTTAACAGCATTATTTAAACTCCGTTACATACACCCCCCTAAATTCTGCAAAATTGGGGTAGAACCAGCATTTGTAACAACTAAATATACAGTAGAGATTGAAGAAAAAAAAAAAAAAAAAGGTGTGTGCAAAAGAGCTTTACAATACAGTATGTCAGAATTAATCTCTTCCCCAGGAAGTGTGATAGAATGGAATGGTACCAGGTTCCACACTAAACACAGACTATAGGAGGTGCAGTCTACACAATCCCAGTGTTTACAAATGTATCTCTTAATTCCTCAGACTCTTTCTCAGAGAGGAAAAATTCACTTCAAAGTCATTCTCTTAACATCACGGTCAACTCTTAAATATGAATCATCATTTAGAATCAGTTATTTGAAACAAAATGTCTCTTAACAACCCCACTACAAAGTTAGTTCCTTGGAAAATAACTTGTGCATCACCGTGTGAATCACTTTCCACAATTTTCTGACTATCAATTTCACAAATAAGTCTGTTAGGAGGCTTTACTGATCTCCCTACTTGTGTAGTGATGTGGCTTGCAAATGTACTTGTAGGCTGATTGCATATGACAGAGGCAAGTCTGTCATCTGGCTCATTCAAACGACTGGGGCACTCATTTAGCTTGGTTGTAGGTGAACTGCCTGTACTCTCACCATGTTCAGGAATATGCTCAGGTTCTGCACTGTACTGATCATTTCCAGAGTACGCAGGAGTCATCTCATCAGGAATGTCTGAAACGCCACCACAAGTGGCAACCTGCATGTCATCACTGTCTTGTGTCCCATCCATCCGCAATAACCATTCAGATGTCTTTGAAACAGGATCAGGACCATCCATCAGAGCAGAATCAAGAGCACTGCCACAGGTAGCACCAGTGGAATCTGATCGAACTGATTCTTCCTCACTATCATCCCAGGATAAGAAATTCACTGGAAGCAACAAATTACGGTGCACCACTTTCTCTTTGCCAGTCTGAACATCCCTAATCTTGTACACATTGACCTCTGGTTTCACTGACTGAACCTCATACAAAACAGAGTCCCACTTGTCCGCAACTTTCCTTTTTCCTTTCTCTCCACGGTTAGCCAGCAAGACTCTATCTCCCACTGCTAAGGGTAAACCTCTGACCTTCCGATTGTAAAGAATGGCATGGCGGTTCTGCTCTTTGAGACTGTGTTTCCGGGCAATTTCTGCTGCTGCGCTCCGATCTCTTCTCAGTGCAGTGACAAACTCATCGTGGCTGACCACCCTCTCATCGCAAAGGACATGCTGAAACATGATGTCGATTGGCAACCTTGGGATATGCCCAAACATAAGATAAAAAGGGGCGAACCCGGTGGTTTCATGCACAGTACAATTGTAACTGAAGGTCAGTGTTTTTAGAAGCTGTGGCCACCTCGCCTTGGATTTCACTGGGAGAGCTCTTATCATATTACCCAAGGTCCTATTGAAACGTTCTGCCAGACCGTTACCCATAGGGTGGTATGGTGTGGTGTGCGATTTTTTAACACCAGCCATCTCAAGCAAGTTCTTAATGATTTTGCTTTCAAAATTTGCACCCTGGTCTGAGTGTATTCTCTTTGGAAATCCATAAATGCAGAAGAGATCATTCCAAAGGCGATGGGCAACTTGCTTAGCTGACTAGTTGTGACAAGGGAAGGCGTGTGCCATCTTAGAAAAATGATCTGTCACTACTAGGACATCAACGACCTTCCCTGAACTCTGTTCAGCACTCCAAAAGTCGATGCATACTAGTTCCATGGGCTCAGAGGTGTGAATATGTTCAAGTGGTGCACAAGCATTTGGCTCTGGTGTTTTTCCGACAACACACCTCTTGCAGTTTTTGACATGAAGCTTGAGGTCTTTACTCATCCCTGGCCAAAAGAATCTTTCAGCTGCGAGAGAGAGTGTTCTGGCACTACCCTGATGTCCAGCTGAGTCATGAACACCTTGGAGAACATCATGCTTTAGAGAATCTGGTACAACGTATTGAAAGAGTTTCTTATTCATCAGTCGATCTGTCTTTACTCTGTACAGCACACGATTACGAATCTTTAGCTTTTTCCAGTGCTTCAAAAGGCGTGTCACAGAGCCAGGTAACTTTGCTTTCTCACTCTTTGAAGGACGTTTATGTCTCAGAACATAATCGATGACTTTACTGACTATGTTGTCCTGCTCTTGGAGATTTGCCAGTCTGTGTCCCAAGAACCTGACAGATCTCCTGAGGAACATGCACTTCTTTGGCGCAAGCTTTAAGTTGTGTTTAGACAGGCGTGAGAAAACCAATTCCAGTCGGTCAAGGGCTACTTGTTCATTGGGAGCAAAAACCATCAGATCATCCAAGTAGCATAGAAGGCTAGTGAAATTTTCATCCCCGAAAATGGACATCATCATCCTCATAAAGGTTGCTGGACTGTTGGTCAAACCCTGAGGTAGACGATTGTACTCATGAAGGCCGAAAGGAGAGGAAAAAGCAGTGTACTTCTTATGATCTTCAAACAAGGGGACATTATAAAAGCCAGAAGTCAAGTCCATGGTCGAAAAGAAAACGTTGCCCCCCAAAGCAGCGAGTGCATCAGCTTGGTGTGGGAGTGGGTGAGCGTCCTTCACGGTCTTCGCATTCAGCCATCTAAAATCTGTACAAATAAGGTCACCATTCCTTTTCCACACTAAAACAAGCGGAGATGCATATTCACTCTGAGACTTCCTTATAATGCCTTTAACTTCCATCTCATTCAAGGCAGTGCGCAGCTTATCATAGTGGCAGGGGGCTACACGTCGATAAGGGAGTCGAAATGGCTTCTCGTCCACCAAATGAATTTTGTGGACAAAGTCAGTGGCTTCCCCACAATCCATTTTTCCACGTGAAAAGGTTGACTCATACTTCTCTATGAGATTCAGAAGTCTATCCTTCCACTCTTCTGACACTTCACAATCCAATATCCAGATCCAGCAGACCTAATTTATCTAGCACGTTTCTCCTATCAAAACTGGTCTGCACATGACTTACAGGACTTGCAGCACACTGAACGTTACTCTTCAGGGACTCGGGTGTAGACAACTCCTCCACGGCTATACAAGTGAAAACATCAACGATCTTCGCGTTTTTCTTAAGAATAATTACTTTGTCTGTAGGGTTAATTATTTTGAATGGTAATTTTCTCTTTCAACTTAGCTGTCCCCACTCTATCAGGCATGTCTTCACCCTTCCATCGTTCCACATTCGAAAGTAGAGACAGGAATTGATGACATTCAACATCCTCTGAGTTAACTGTGCTGGACACAAGTCTCCAGTATCCGTCTGTCTCTTTCATTTTTTGAATCAGCCATTTGATAGCATTGCTGCCCAGAATCAAATCGTCGCTTTGGCCTGGAACTACTAAAACTGGAACAACCATTTTGCAGGCATAAACTGTGAGCTCAAGCTCATACATCAATTTTGGGGTAACACGTTGTCCGCCACAACCAATTATGGCAACATCACTAGCAGGGAACTTTTGTAAATTGGGCTTGTGCTGTAATAAGAGACGTTCAGCAGCCTCACTCATTGTGCACGCCATGGAGCCACTGTCAACCATAGCTTTCAATTGAAGGTCGCCCCATACTGTTGCTGGTGTGTAAAACAGACTATCAATTCGCTGTACTCTGTGCATGTTCTGAAAAATTATAGTTTTCCCTGCAGGCTCAACAGAACTAGAAAGACTATAAACTGAGGTTGGGTCATTCATACAACACTGGTTTGGAGGAATAAACTCACGATCTACACGGTCCTCCTTTGAGTGCAGATCTTCTAGTTTCCCAGCCCTTGAGAAGACAGAGATTTCACTCTCTCAGGACAGACAAAGCGGGAATGGTCAGGAGAGTGACACTGGAAGCACAACTTTCTTTCAAGACAATGCGTGAGGCCAGAATGATCAGGGCTCGAACAGACAGTGCATGGCAAGTCATTGAGGCCTTTTACTCTAGGTAGATTTACCTTGGGCTTCACACGTGAACTTGGTTCTTTGCTGGCAGACTCTTTCAACAAGACTTTTTCCAACAAACTCATGACTCGCTCCAATGCAGATGCTTCCAGGGACCTAGACTGCTGGACATCAGAAGAAACTGGATGTGCTGCAGACGACAGTTCAACTTCAGTTCTGTTCACAGGGATTCTAGTGGGTGCTGCATTCTTTACTGCAGATACAAGACTGGAATCTGAGTGATATTCATTCAAAATATCTTGAACTTCCCTCACAGACCATGCGCCAATTGGTTTAGATCGAAAGGTGATGGCAAGCTCTCTACACGGACAGTGTCTGATGAACATGCGGGTTACCTCTGTTCCTGGATAATCCAGTACTTTACCCTGTTCTTTCAAGCACTCAGCAGCGACGTCAACTGCACGATTTAGCCTGATCCAGTACCCGAAGGCATCCTCATCTGGTCTGGGCATGGTGGTGTAAAAGTCAGCCAATGGAAGAGGAGAGCAAGGAGCAGCTTCGAAGTGTTTCCTAAGAATACCAAAGATTGCATCAGGGTTATGCACAATGTCGATGTCACAGTTTCTTATGCCAAACTTGACCACATCCATTGCTTTGCCTCTTAGATGGACCATAATCTCCTCCGCTTGATGCTCTTTTCTCAAATTATTGCGTTTTACATAGTCTCTCATGATATCTATCCACTCATCCAAGTCAACAGCATCAGAAACTTCTCCCCTGAAGTTAGGAGGTTCTCTCACATTTCTAGATAAGGACAACTGGCTTTGTATCAGGTCCAGCATTTGTGAAGCTGTTCCATCTGCAGTCACATTTTTGGAGGATTTATCAACTGAATGTGTGTCAACTTTATGTGCTGGGCTTATTCTGGTGACTATGTTGTCAGCAATTTGCTGACCTACCTGGCTGATTAGGTCAGTCATTTCAGTGATTGCATTTGGCGGCTGTGCATTAGGGAATGGAGTAGATGAAAACACACCCTTTTGTTCCCTTGAAGCATCTGCTGCAAAACTTGTGCATGATCCCTCACAAACTAACGGATCAGAATCTGAATTGTAACTGTCTGTGACTATATGAGCATCACCCTGTACATCAGGCCCACTGAACTGTAAAGACTTTGGCACTTTCAATAAACCCCATCCTCTACCTTTACTTCCACAGACTGGAGTGTGATAGTTATCAAAACCACTCATAATGAATATGAGTACTTGTAAAAAAAAAATGAATACAATAAATTAAAAACCAAAAATGTGCTGTTGTCCGTATAGCAAATTGTCCTTAGTAGATATCAAAAATGCTTAAGTGCAGTCACTGTACCAAAAAAAAAGGTTCCTGAGCAAAATTGTGTACACCTGACTCCAGCGAAAGCTTTAAGATGAACCCTCGGCCGCTTCAGGAGCAATCTTGATTGAAGAAACAACAGGTCACGGCACCATTGTGACTGGTTGTGTGTGTGTGTGGATCAAATCACACGGAGAGCAGGTGGATGGTTACTCAAGTCTTGTTTTACTGGGCCTGGGACAGACAAAACTGGGACAAACACGACCAAAAGCTGGTTAGTGTAGGCTATCAAAGCATCAACGTTGCTCAGAAATCAGCAGTGAGAGATGTGAGAATCTGCTGGATTTACATTTTTACAGAGTGATCGTGAACATATAGTGGAATAAAATTCAAAATAAAACACATTAAAAGAAATTAAATAAATTGTCTCCGTTCTCATTACTTCACATAAATTCAAAGAAACTATAACCTTAAGTAACCATCATTTTGCATATTTTTGTATAAATGAAATGCAGAGAAGGAACAACTAAAATGGCGCTGTTACTCTGTTAAGCACATGTGAGCATATGGCACGTGTTAATGCTAACACTTAATTCGGCTTATATTTTTACACAGAACATGACATGTGAATATAAAACATACCTGGGACAAACACGACCAAAAGCTGGTTAGTGTAGGCTATCAAAGCATAAACGTTGCTCAGAAATCTTAAATGAAATCAACAGATACGGAGTTCACAGGCAGGTTAACATACACACGCATCACATTTAATCATCGCAATTAACACATTTTGACTCTACTGACAGACAGGCAAATGAGGTAAACTTGTGTGTAATATTAAAGTCCAATCTTGCACTTGAAAATAATATAAACTCCGTTTATGACGCAGCGCTTATTGATGCGACTTACCAGCAGTGAGAGATGTGAGACTCTGCTGGTAATTACGTAACTCCGCCCACAATATCACGCACACAAATGCGAGTGACTCAACAGCCAGCCAATGTCAAGTTTCCCCCAATTAATGCATGAATTTAACAGCATTATTTAAACTCCGTTACATTTACAAAAAAAAAAAACTGTACGACTTGTGCCCATGCAGGAATATCATGTCGTTGACTGTTGAGAGCTTCAGTTTAATCCGTCTCTGCTCCAGAGCTCCAATGATTCTGCAAATCATTTTATTTTCCGGCAACCCGCACACAATAATATCTTGCCGCCCGCATCCGCATTCACCCATCAATTATTGTCCCGCGCCGCAATCGGTGGCGCTGGGTCCCGCGGGGGTGCAAGTCTCTAGCCGGTGTTCTGTCGATTTGTCCTACGCTGTCAGATTTTCCTACCTCCCACCAAAACAGTGGGTAGTACAATTCCACAACGAAAAATTCTACTGTAAAGTTATGGTTTATTAACGTCTACACCTACCACAACCCTAATCATACCCTTACAGTACTGCAAATACAGTAATTATGTGTTATATTCGCGGTTGTAGCTAAAATGGATACAGTTACAGGAAACCAACAATAAATATTATTTTCTACCAATTAGATTGCGTTTTTATTAAAGTCTACAACTACCCCAGCCCTAAACCTACCCTTACAGTAATGCAGATACATTAAATATCGTTGTTTAGCATGAGACAAAGGACGCGATATTGATGTGCGCGTGCGCAGTAAACCTGCGTAGGAAAATCTGACGGGGTAGGATAAAATGTCAGGACACCGGCAGCAACTATTAGCTGACACACCGTTGTCTATGACTGACCATGTCTGCGATTAAAAAATACGTTTGTGCACATTTATACCAGAACATGATTTGTCATTCAGAATTTCGCAGCCACTGGTCACCCTGTGTATAAAACTGGCAGAAGACAAAAAAAAAAAAAAGCGTTAACTAGCTTGATGGTTTCAAATCAACATGCGAGTTATCCCAGAAAAAAAAAGTGATAATAGCCTGGATTTCACTTCTAATCTTCAGTTTAGCAGTTCAGTTCTTTAGCACTTTGAGCACTTAATTATTTAAGCACTTTAAGCACTTGTTATTGTTTAGAAGATAACACTTTATTTGACATAATACTTTTAAATAAATGGTGCCAAACATAATTATTGAAGAGATTCATGTCTATCTCAGTCTATTTACCATTTTTTAAGCACTTTAAGCTCTTGTTACTGTATTTGTGTTATTATCGTCAATATTTGAATGAAGTCTGTCTTTGGAGTTTCTCTCCAAACAATAAAAAATAAAAACCTTTGTAATTCTGAACAACCAAACGTTTCATTAACAGAAATTATGTACATTAGTATTTACACTAACAAAAAATGGAAACAAATCTAAATAAATAAATATAATAACCCTTTTCCATTATAAACACTATTTACCCTCCAGTACACTCACGTTTATGTTGACTGCAATATTCTAAGTTAAGGTACAGGCTCATTGACATTCAGTTACTTATTCTATCATCCTGGGTAACACATACTATCACCAGTTAATACTATTTTCCACAGTAGAATAAAACTGAATAATAAAATGTTTTTACTGGCCTTTGTATGTGGCACAGAGACAGCCCTGGTAAACTTACCGTCGGCAGTCGTCAACATGCGCGCGCGCACACACACTCACACCACCAGCTCGCTGCTTAGTGCAAGCACAAAAGTAGTCCCAGTGTTCTGTCGATTTGTCCTACGCTGTCAGATTTTCCTACCTCCCACTAAAACAGTGGGTAGTACAATTCCACAACGAAAAATGCTACTGTAAAGTTATGGTTTATTAACGTCTACACCTACCACAACCCTATCATGCCCTTACAGTACTGCAAATACAGTAATAGGGCTTGGGCGTCGTGACGTCATTACTTGGCGTGGCCGCCACGTTGGTAGCCTCCTTTACTGCTACTCGGTCTACTGCGCAGTGTTTAGACATACTCCCTCTCATTCGTGTGTCTTAATTTGATTAATTAAAAAACTATTTCAACCATGGTAAACCGTTGCTGTATTGTGGGGTGTAATAGCGCAACACATAATTGCCATGGGGAAAACAAAATGAGAATGGATTACCTTTAGACCGCTTTCCTGCTTGGAGACGCGAACACGGAGACCATAACATCTGATGACTAATTTATATAGCTTAAGTCAACATTGAAAATAAGGGAAATTTCTCGGGTTACTTATCCAAAATACGGGAAATTTCAACATTCATCTTTTTGTTGCTATCCCTCTGCTGACAGCAAAAACAAAACTGCTGCATTAACGTTAAGCGATTTGCAACCAAGCTACACTGAAAAAAGTAATAAGTAAATTTACTTAATTTTTATTTGGCAAGTTTTTGCACAAGCATTTTTTCAAGTAAATTTAACACATTTGGAAATTAAGTAAATCTACTTAACTAAGTTAAGTAAAAAAATAAAAATAATAATAAGTAAATTGTATTGAGTAAAATTTAATTAAATAATATTAAATTAATGCATTTAGCAGACACTTTTATCCAAAGCAACTTACAGTGCATTCAGGCTAACAATTTTCACCTATCATGTGTTCCCGGGAATCAAACCCCCCAAACCTTGCGCTTGCTAATGCAATGTTCTACCACTGAGCTACAGGAACACTTCAAGATCTTGTGAAAAATAAGTGAAAATTTCACTTACTTACTTTTTTATTTTGGAAAAGTTTTTACACTAACAAAAACCCCCGAAACAGATATTCTAGAAATTTCTAAATGTAAAATATTTTTTTTCAAAACAGTTTTATCAAATGAGGGTAAATAAGTCTCTCACTTCTGTCCCTTTAAACCAGTTTACAGCAAAGACAGCACGAAGGACTGGATGCACATGATAAATATTCTGCAATTAAGAAAACAGACAAAAGAAATAGCACTGTAAAACCCGATAAGTAAACTTTACTCAAACCGTTTGAGTAAATAGATTGCCTTGATTTAAACCATGTAAGTTTTAAAACTTTGCATTTAAGTAATTAAGTGATTAACTGAGTGATAATTGTTAATTAGCGATGAAACGGCTGCTGCTAACAAACTGAATCACTGAAGAAAAGAGAAACACAAGAACTACTACAACTGATTCAGACACAGCCTTAATAAATAAAATACATGAAATCTCTCAAGATCTGATGAAACAACCCCACAAACAGCATCAGCAGCTCCACTTATTAATAACCAGACTGACTTTATTTCTGTCAGACGTCTACAGAAGATCTTATTGAGAATGAACTAAGGTTTAGATGTTGATTTATTGTTTCATTTGAAGTAACCATGTTAGAGATCAGTGTTTGCTTTAGTTGGGCTCTTGACTCTTGATTTCTGTCTTAGTCTTTTCTCTGGCTGTTATAACCATGTGTTTCTAAAACATGTTTGTTGTAACTCAAAAGCCCAGAAGAAATGCCATCAGGTGTCAACCTGTACCTAGGTGTAGATTGTTATACTTTATATTGGTGATGACAATAGCACTCAGAGGCTCCTCTTTAATCATCTTCCAGATCCCTGATTGAGATCCACTGATTTCAATAAATGACTAATCTTCAACTACTGACTCGTTCACAGACTCTATATTGCATCAGTAATTGGCAGATGGAGGCGGTCTGACGTCTCTGACCTCTGGTACACGGCCCGGCGGCATCAGCGACAGGAAGGTGGTCAGATCGGGGAACTGGAAACTCATGAAGGAGGAGGTCAGGAAAGCGTAGTAGCTCTGATTCACATAGCAGCGCAGTGGGGTGGGGCCTGTGGAGACAGAGGGATGATGGGTGAGTGGATGGAGGGATGAATACATGAATGGATGGATGGACACCTGTTAGAGAGCCGAGGATCAGCTGGTAGATCTGATCCTGTGTCTCCGGCTGGAAGGTGGAGCTGGACGAGTTCAACAGCTGCACCCTGGAAGAGCAAACATCAGTGAGCATGCAGACTGGTTGTGTTTGTGTGTCTGTGTGTGTGTGTGTGTGTGAGAGAGAGAGAGAGAGACTTACGCCTGCTGGCTGATGGGACAGGGTCTCTGCTGGCTGATGTTGAAGTAGGATGTCACGTGTTGGACGGTGATGTTGGCTGTGAAGGATGGCAGTATGTTCAGGATCCAGATCTGCAGATCAGCATCTGGTAAGGTGGTCAGATTGGCCCTGTCAAACACCTGCTGCAGAAACGCCTCCTGCACGGGGGACGGGAGAACCACGCCCTGCGTCTGACAGACACAGACAACAGCCAATCAGAACTCCATAAAATAGCCAATCCGAAAACAGACACATCTAAGACGGCAATTCAGAAAACAGAGTATATATATATATATATATATATATGATTCTTTTTTAAATGATTAACTGGACACAATGAAATGATTGTTTCAATCTATTGGGTAACATTACAGATTTTACTTTGATTTATTGGTGAAAAAACATCCCATTTATGCACCACAAATTAATGATTATTTTGATAATTGATTAATCGACCAGGTGTCTCTGTGAATAATCTTTTGATTGGATAAAAAGGTAGATCTTATTTTACATATTTAAAAAAAAAACATTTATTTAAAAAAAAGTTATTCCACATTCATACAATACAAATGTCTATTCAGAACTATTGCATCCAATCAGAGAGAAGAGTTTCCATGCTGATGAAAAAGAGAAGTAAGCAACCCAGCATTCCTGACATAGTATGACATGTTTTTAATAGTTAGTTCTACATCAAAAAAAAAGTATTCTTTAGTTTAGAAACACAGACATCAGGAATCAGCGTGAGCATCACAACAACGGTGAACATCAAAAAAAGCATGTTGTAGCCAATAAAAACTCATCCATGGCTCCCATCATGCATTGCGGCATGAATAAATTATGAGCTGAACTGTCTTTTTAACTTTTTATTCTAACTATATTTTATTTTAGCTGTTTTTATGTTCATTTTTTGTATCTAGTTGTGTGATGTTCAGAGTTGGTCTGTTTATCTGAATATGTTGTTTGTCACCGTGGTTGAGATTCATACGTTGATTATTGTTATCTGTGTGTGCCTAAAATTAAAATTCTTTAATAAAAAAAATCAGAATCACTTGCAAGAGATACCTACAAAATGTATAGAAAATACAGATGTTTTCATTGTGGAATCAAAGCTGTGACAATCAATAATGAAAGTTTTACTTTGAGAAGAGACTGTAAATGAGTTCAGTGATTCATGTCAAACAACAATTACATTAAAACATAATCATCAACACGCGATGATTTTTGCTCTTGGTTTGACAAATAAACTTTAAAATAAAAAGTTACAAGCCAAGATCCCAACTTAAGCAAACACTGAACACTATAATGGTGACACACAAATTGTGATTTTCTCGTTTGTGATTCTGCTTGTTAACAACAGGTGTCTTCAATAATGCTTAATCATTATTGGGGACTTTAATAAAGCCAATCTGTCCCGTGAACTGCCAAAATACAGACAGCATGTTACATGTCCCACAAGAGACAGTAATATATTGGATCACTGTTACACCACAATAAAGGATGCATTTCACTCTGTTCCACGAGCAGCTTTGGGACGTTCTGATCACCTTCTGGTTCATCTTATACCGTCCTACAGGCAGAAACTAAAATCAGCCAAACCTGTATCAAGGACTGTAAAAAGATGGACTAATGAAGCAGAGCAGGATTTACAATCTTGTTTTGACTTCACTGATTGGAGTGTTTTTGAAGCTGCTGCCACTGATCTGGACGAACTCACAGAGACCGTAACCTCATATATCAGTTTCTGTGAGGATATGTGTATTCCTACAAAGACTCAACTAATTTACAATAATGACAAACCGTGGTTCACTGCAAAACTCAGACAGCTCCGTCAGGCCAAAGAAGATGCTTACGTGAAGGGGGACAATGTCTTGTATAAACAGGCTAAATACACATTGGAAAAGGAGATCAAAGTGGCAAAGAGGAATTATTCTGAAAAAATAAGGACTCAGTTCACTTCCAACGATTCCGCATCAGTGTGGAAAAGTCTAAAGAAGATCACCAATTACAAGACACCCCCCCCCAGCACAGTAGAGAATCAACGACTGGCAGACGATCTGAACGAGTTTTACTGCAGGTTTGAAAGAACACCCATCACCTGCCCTGAACGCCTCCCCACACAACCATTCACACCCTTCACAACTCCTGCAACCAGCCCTGAATGCCTCTCCAAACTACCGTTCACACCATTAACAGCTCCTGCAACCCATCCTGAACACCTCTCCAATCAAGCACTCTCACCATTCACACCTCCTGCATCCCCCCTCTCCCCCACACCTGCAATTCAGATCAGTGAGGATGCGGTGCGCCAGGTCTTCCGGAAGCAGAAAAGGAAAAAAGCACCAGGCCCAGATTGTGTTACACCAGCCTGTCTGAAATCCTGTGCTGACCAGCTGGCCCCCATCTTCACACAGATCTTCAACAGATCGCTGGAGCTGTGCGAAGTCCCTTCATGCCTCAAACGTTCCACCATCATCCCCATCCCTAAGAAACCCAAAATTACAGAACTAAATGACTACAGGCCTGTGGCTCTAACGTCTGTAGTCATGAAGTCATTTGAGAAACTGGTGCTGGCCCACCTGAAGGACATCACTGGGCCCTTGCTGGATCCTCTTCAGTTTGCCTACAGAGCAAACAGGTCTGTGGACGATGCAGTAAACATTGGACTGCATTATGTTCTGCAACACCTAGACAGACCGGGGACTTATGTGAGGATCCTGTTTGTGGACTTCAGCTCGGCCTTCAACACGATCATCCCAAACCTCCTCCTGCCCAAACTAAATCAGCTCTCCGTGCCCACCTCCGTCTGTCAGTGGATCAACAGCTTCCTGACAGACAGGCAGCAGCTAGTGAGGCTGGGAAAATACACATCCAGCACCCGTACAATCAGCACCGGAGCTCCCCAGGGCTGTGTCCTCTCCCCACTGCTCTTCTCCCTGTACACTAATGATTGCACATCTAAGGACCCCTCTGTCAAGCTCCTGAAGTTTGCAGATGACACCACACTCATCGGCCTCATCCAGGACGGTGACGAGTCTGCTTACAGACAGGAGGTAAAAGAGCTGGCTGTCTGGTGCAGTCTCAACAACCTGGAGCTTAACACGCTCAAAACAGTGGAGATGATCGTGGACTTCAGGAGAAACCCCCCTGCACTCCCCCCACTCACCATCATGAACAGCACTGTGACTGCAGTGGAGTCATTCAGGTTCCTGGGCACCACTATCTCTCAGGACCAAGAGTAGAGAGTAGTCCGGACTGCTGAGCGAATCATTGGTTCAACTCTCCCTTCTATTCAAGAACTGTACTTATCCAGAGTGAGAAAAAGGGCTGTCAAAATCACTCTGGACCCCTTACATCCAGCACACTCCCTCTTTGAACTGTTGCCATCTGGTGGACGCTACAGAGCACTGAGCACTAGAACGACCAGACACAGGACCAGTTTCTTCCCTCAGGCAATCCATCTTATGAACAGCTGACAATAATGGCGAACACACTACACTTTATATTTATATACACACACACTTTATTTATCTAACACACATACTTAGTATACACTTAAATTTTGCACACAATATATATGTACATACATAACTTCACTTTGTAATATACCTGCCTACAATTGTCATTTGTATATTGTCATTCACTGTCTACATATTTGCATTTTTTATTCTTTTATTATGTGTTTTATGTTCTGTTGCTGTCATTCTGTTGTACTGCGGAGCTTCTGTCACGAAAACAAATTCCTCGTATGTGTAAACATACCTGGCAATAAAGCTCATTCTGATTCTGATTCTGATTCATAACTCAATTAACTTCTTAATTATCTCATTAACTTCAACTCTGCTTCAGTGTTACTTTTAACACTGCTTCAGTGTTTATATGAGTCCACACTCAGAGTGTTAAATTAACACTGGGGATTTTGCTGTGTACCCTTACAGTAATGCAGATACATTAAATATCATTGTTTAGCATGAGACAAAGGACGCGATATTGATGTGCGCGTGCGCAGTAAACCCGGGTAGGAAAATCTGACAGGGTAGGATAAAATGTCAGGACACCGGCCCACGCGTGTAGCCTGTCAGATAACCCGGCGCCAATCAAATTACAGCGTTTCTTGTACTATCGTTCTCCTGGCCATTAGAAATAGCAGTGCAAAGATACAAATAGCTGTTCAAAGGAGCTTGCTAAATATTGGTGGGGACAAATTTGTCATCTCAAAATATTGATAGGGACTAGTACCTAGCGTCCCCCCCTAAACCTACGCCCATGGTTGTTTGTCAATTCGGAGCCCTAAATAAATGTCATTCAGTAAATAATTCACTGTGCGTGAAAGTATTATTCTTTTAATACAGATGGCTTAAAAGCACCGGTGAGGTAAAGTACATGTAACATGCAAACAATTCAGTAGTTCTTTATTCAAAGATTAACTATAAAACTATAACTATACATTAACTATAAAATTCAATTTATACAAAGTACTTTACAAAGGTGCATTTAGATAAAGTAGTTATACAAATGGTCATAGGTTATTAATTTGTATTTTTGTCTACTACTGCTACTCTGCCTTCTTTGCCCAAGCTTTTAAAAGAGGCCCGTTTTCATAGTTCGTCAGAAGACATGCAACAGTATACAGCTGAATAATATTGCCAAAAAGAATCTCATCTCTGAAAGACATGTTGTCATCAATGGCTAAATCAACAACTGCAGGATCTGAAGCCGAAGCGTAGTCGTGGTCCATAGGGATATCAGCTGTCTCGCCTGAAGGCCGATTTATACTTCTGCATCGAGTGTACACCATAGTGTACGTCGTAGGCTACGCACGTAGGCGACGCTGTCGTGAGCATTTATACATCTGCGTATGTCTGTTTTGCTAGGAAGTTACACCGCCGAAACGCTAGTTGACACGAGCGGGTTCCACTGTGTTTACATTCCTCTATCCTCGCGGGCTTCTACGACCAACGGTGACTGAAAGAGAGCGGATCATGTTGGAGCTGGAGCTTATCGAGGTCCAAAAACTGTTAATTTTTGTTAAATTACTAAAACTAAAAGGCAGAAACGAGAGAAGGCGTCGGAGAAGATGGTACACAGCAAAATCCCCAGTGTTAATTTAACACTCTTGAGTGTGGACTCATATAAACACTGAAGCAGTGTTAAAAGTAACACTGAAGCAGAGTTGAAGTTAATGAGATAATTAAGAAGTTAATTGAGTTATGATTGACCATCATTGAAGACACCTGATGTAAACAAGCAGAATCACCAACTGAGAAAATCACAATTTGTGTGTCACCATTATAGTGGTCAATGTTTGCTTTAGTTGGGATCTTGACCCTTCAGTTATTAACTTTAGATTTTATGTGGCTGTGGTGACTGAATTATATCATACAGACAGACCACAGCAAAGGCAATCATGTGTGCCACTGATTGTGATCTGAGCTATTTGTTATAGAGTGACCTGAATGCCTGAGTTTAAGTTTCTTTACTGCATACATAAATTAAGTGAAAAAGAAAACTAAGCAACCCAGCATTCCTGACATAGTATGACATGTTTTTAATAGTTAGTTCTACGTAAAAAAGTATTCTTTTGTTTGGACACACAGACATCAGGAATCAGCGTGAGCATCACAACAATGGTGAACATCAAAAAAAGCATGTTGTAGCCAGTAAAAACTCATCCATGGCTCCCATCATGCATTGCGGCATGAATAAATTATGAGCTGAACTGTCTTTTTAACTTTTTATTCTAACTATATTTTATTTTTGCTGTTTTTATGTTCATTTTTTGTATCTAGTTGTGTGATGTTCAGAGTTGGTCTGTTTATCTGAATATGTTGTTTGTCACCGTTGTTGAGATTCATACGCTGATTATTGTTATCTGTGTGTGCCTATGATTAGAATTCTTTAATAAAAAAAATCAGAATCACTTGCAAGAGATACCTACAAAATGTATAGAAAATACAGATTTTTTCATTGTGGAACCAAAGCTGTGACAATCAATAATGAAAGTTTTACTTTGAGAAAAGACTGTAAATGAGTTCAGTGATTCATGTCAAACAACGATCACATTAAAACATAATCATCAACACGCGATGATGTTTGCTCTTGGTTTGACAAACAAACTTTAAAAGTAAAAAGTTACAAGCCAAGATCCCAACTAAAGCAAACACTGAACACTATAATGGTGATTTTGCTTGTTAACATCAGGTGTCTTCAACAATGCTTAATCATAACTCAATTAACTTCTTAATTATCTCATTAACTTCAACTCTGCTTCAGTGTTACTTTTAACACTGCTTCAGTGTTTATATGAGTCCACACTCAGAGTGTTAAATTAACACTGGGGATTTTGCTGTTTACGTGCGACTCGTGAACCAGTTGAGACAGAAAGAGGGTGAATTTTCTGTGCTTGTCCAGTCCTACCTGGTCAACTTGTTGTGTAAATTGTATTGGTGTAAAATATAATGCACAACTAAATGATGTGAAACCATTTAAATAAAGCCCAGTTTTAAAGTCATGTCATTGTTCCTTTATTTACATAAACCTACACAATACAATCTGCAAACAGCAGGGATTGATTTTTTTTTTAAAGTTTGTACTATACATACAAATGGTCGGACTATGTATATGATAATACATCATGTAAAGGTGCAATGGTCTATAATTGTTTACATTAAATAGACGCAAAAGAGCAAACTATACAAATAAATTAACTAAGATCTTAATTTACTGTAACCTGAACCATAAAATATGCATACAGCAGGAACCAACATAATTGGTTCAAACTATATACACAAATTATTTAATGTAAAAGATAGTAAAAAACAGGTGCAATGGTCTTGAATTGTATATTAAAAATAGATGCAAATGAGCAAACACAGACACGTGCAACTATATGCTAATGTTTATTTGCAATAATAACGTTCACACATTTTTGGAAACAGCAGTATTTGTTTTTAATAAAAAGTCCAAACTATATACAAATATGGGCATGACAGTGCAATGTATTAATGTGCAATGATCTACAATTATTATTAAAAATAGATGCAAAAGAGAAACTTCACAAATGATGCAAACTACCGTATAACCTGTACAAATTGGTGTGAACAGACAATAAATAAAGCTAAAGTGCATACTATATACAAAAAATAAAAAAGCAAAAGTGCAAACTGCAGATACAGTGCATTTCCATATGCGCAGAATTAAAAGGTTGAACGTTGTCAAAGTAGGCACAATTGTTTATTTTTTTTGCTGCCACTCAAAAGTATCTTCGATACGTCGAACATTGCCTCTGTGGTCCTCCAGCACCCTCCGTAGCATATCTGCAACAGTTGTCCAACTTTCGGAATTTAAAGGGGGGGTGAAATGCTATTTCATGCATACTGAGTTTTTTACACTGTTAAAGAGTTGGATTCCCATGCTAAAAATGGACAAAGTTTCAGTTGTACGTTTGAAGGAGTATTTCTGTTCCAAAAATACTCCTTCCGGTTTGTCACAAGTTTCGGAAAGTTTTTTTCGAGTTTGGCTCTGTGTGTTGTTAGATGGAGCGGAATTTCCTTATATGGGTCCTGAGGGCACTTCTGCCGGAAGAGCGCGCGCTCCCGTATAGCAGAGCACTGAGAGCACAACAGACTTCACTGATCAGAGCGAGAGCGTCGCCAAATGTCACAAAAGAAGTGTGTTTTTGGTTGCCAGGGCAAGACAACCCTGCACAGATTACCTAAAGAGAAACAGCATTAAGGGACCAGTGGATGGAGTTTATTTTTACAGAGCATCAACGGAGTTGTGCAAGTGTTTGTGTTTGTTCCCCTGCATTTCGAAGATGCTTTGACGCCGTTTGACGCCGGGTTTGCACATCGTTTATTTCTTAAGGATGATGCAGTCCCAAGGAAAAAGGGTCACGATTGTGTGTTGGAACCGCAGGCGGTGAGTAAAACTGCTTCAAATATCTCTGTGTTGTTAACTTAGCTATAGGTGCCTAAGCACATCAAGTAAACAACATGCGATGTTGTCATCAAACTGCACTTTCCAGATGTAACGTTACAGCTTAAAAAAAAAAAAAAAAAAAAAAGACGACAAAGTGGAACTTAGTAATTTTCCAAAACCGCTAAGCAAATATATACAGTTTCAGTACATACCACATAGAGACATTGTTGCTGATGCTGCTCTTGTTAAATTTCAGCCTCTGGATCTGATTCTGGATCATAAATAAACGCTGAATCTGACTGTTAGCCATTTTTGGTTGGTTTTGTCCTCACGGTGTCACAGCTTCCAGACGCACTCGCAAAAGCCTACTGGCGCTCGTGATTCTTTAGCTCCGCCCACACGCCACGCCTCCAGCCACTCGTGTTTTTCCGGGAAAAATCGGTACAGACTATCTTTCTCTTATGAATATAATAAAACTAAAGACTTTTTGGAGTTATGGAGGATGCAGTACTACTCTATAGGTACTCAAGATTAACAGGAGATTGAGTGAAAACGAGCATTTCACCCCCCCCCCCCCTTTAAAAATGGTGGGCGGTCCAGAGTGCAGAAGATCATTCCGGAAATGCGTAGGAGGAAACGTGATACTACCAAGCCGACCCTTGTGGTCGCGACGACGTGGACCACAAGATCTGTGATTGGTTGGCTTGGTAGTATCACGTTTCCTCCTACGCATTTCCGGAATGATCTTCTGCACTCTGGCCCGCCCGCCATTTTTAAATTCCGAAATTCAGTGAAGAGCAAACATGGAAATGGACCAAGTGACCGAGCGATTAATTGAAGAAGTGAGGAAATACAGCCATCTGCATGACTCCTCTTTGGGAGATTACAAAGACTGCCAGATGGCAGCGAATTCGTGGAGGGAGATTTCCTCTATCTCCGTAAAAAACTAGCCACAAGGAGCGGGGATCCAGGAGGAAAAAAAATCCCAGAGTTTTATTTATTCCTATCTTGCCTGGCACCTCCTGTCAAACATCGGCTTACGGAGTCAAACTTTGACGATAAGGTAAATAATGCACGTCCTTTTATGTACCTCTATTGAGTTTCGGTTAGCTAACTTAACTAGCAATGCTACCACATGGGGTATTGATTTTTTGCAAAAAATAATATACCTGTGAGTTAAAAAGCATGTATAATACACTGTCAGAAATAGGGGTACAGAAGGAGTCCATTTCTGTCCCCCAAGGTACAATCTACACTAACGTACCCCATAGGGCTTATTATTGGACCTTAAGGTACATGTATGTACCTTTTTGAGGGTCAAAAAGGTACATATATGTTCCCAAACATTAAAAGGTACATATATGTACCATTTCTTTTAAAGGTTAAGGTACAATTTGTAGAGCCAGCCCTGATTGGCTGCTTGAATCTCAATTTAAAAGAACGTCCGGTTTCTTCTGTTTCTTTCTTTTGGCGGAGACGAAGTCATAGCACGGTAACGCATGGTTCTTACCAGATTGGGTAGTCCAGGTGCCAAAGAGTAAAAGTCCTGCCATATTTTTGCTCCACCCATGAACTCAGCTGCCGATTTCATCAGAGGAGGAACCAAGTCATTCCTTCCAGTCACAAACGAGTTTTGAGTCAAATCAAGTCCTCAAAGAGTTAAAGTTAATTAGATAATTAAGTGACTAATTAAATGAAGATGCAATAGTGATCACTGAAGAAAAGAATAACACAAGAACTACAACTGACTTTAAGCACAGCCTTGCATGAAATCAATTGAAAGAAGAAAAAAACTTTGCCACCATAATTGTGGTGAGTATTTGCTTCAGTTGAGCTCTTGAGCCTTTAAGCAGTGTTTAAAAATTTGCTTCTGTCCAATTGAATTATTGTTTTGAAGCAAATGTTTGTGCAATGCTGATACAACTCTTGATCTAGCAGATGATTGTATGATCTTGATTAAATTTCTTGATTAGACGTTTAAAGAGAAGGGTTCGTGGCTTAGTTGTTAGAGAGGACTGCCGTGTTTTCACTGCTCTGACTGTGCACTTTGGATGGGTTGAATACGAATTCAGAGTACAGGTCACCATAATTAACTGTATGCCACTTTCACAAAAACAAGAGAAATCTCATTATGCAAATGCAACCATTTAACACTTCAATATTAAAAAAACACATTTTGAAATTAGGCATTTAGCCATGAACATTTATCATGTGATCCTCAACAGTGGTGAAAATTATTATTCATACTGCAGTGCATTATGGGAGTAATTCGTGTATTGCAACATGAAGCATTTTGTTGATTGTCACCATTGTAGAGATTCATATGCTGGTTCTTGATATATGTGTGTGTCTACAAAGCACTGGAGTTCAAACTTCTATATGTGTTACAACTTAAAAAAAAAATCCATACCCTGTAAATATTAGAGCAATGCTTTTTTTGTGTGCATGCTGTAGTTTCACTGGAATTATTCAAAGCCTAGACATGTGATAAGAAAGAAAACAAAAATATTTGAGACATAGTTAAACCAGCTCATTGTGACTGTATGTTTTTCTAATGTCACAGTTCTGTCGTCTCCACAACACCCCATGCAGAGCTACAGAGAAAGATCTAGCACAACAAGTCAAGGGTCAAGAGTACAATTAAACCAAACACTGATCTCCATGATGGTGGCATAATTTTAACCAATAAAACATCAACATCTGATCCTCTGTAATTCTCAATAACATTCAGCCATTCAATAGTCACTTAATTATCTCATTAACTTTAACTCTTTGAGGACTTGGGATTTAACTTGATAGTCGTTTGTGACTTGGAAGGAATGACTTGGTTCCTCTGGTGAAATCGGCTGCTGGACTTTTACTCTTTGGCCCCTGGACTTCCCACCTCTGTACAAAACTGGTCTCTTAAGGTACCAATCACAAGGATACAAATTTGAACCCTATGCCAAGGGTACAAAGCTGTACCCTTGAGGGTACAGCCCCAGTGACAAGCTATTGTACCCCTAAAGGTACAATTATGTACTTTGTTTTCTGAGAGTGTACCCTCAAGGTTACAGCTTTTGTACCCTTGGTATAGGGTACATTAAACATCAACATCTGATTCTCTGTAATGCTCAATAACAGCAGGTGTTAATCATTAATGCACAATCATAATTTAATTAGTCACTTAATTATCTCATTAACTTTAACTCTTTGAGGACTTGGGATTTGACTCAAGACTCGTTTGTGACTTGGAAGGAATGACTTGGTTCCTCCTCTGGTGAAATCAGCTGCTGAGTTCATGGGTGGAACAAAAATATGGCAGGACTTTTACTCTTTGGCCCCTGGACTTCCCACCTCTGGTTCTTACAGGGCTTTCAACCAAGGAGGTCCTTCAAAAAATATCAGAAGCAGGCATAGAAGTAACCGACGTCGAGATTTACTGCATTCTGAGTCTATTCCATTGTTTTGGCAAATCAATTTTCTCTTTAACAAAAACAACATGTGGATCCTTTGTCCTATGAGCGTCACTTTCATGCATGCAGTGTCAAGGCTGTTAATAAAAGGATTATACTGAAACCCGGAGATAAAATGGATTTTCAGGCAAATTGTACTCACTCATTAGATGATCATTTCTATGTTATAATTAGACATTGTTTTTTAAAATGAAAAGGATTTAGTAAATTCTGATTTTAATTCAGCGTGTGTGTTATATATATATATTATGGTCAACGATTGTACCATTTTTGAAGGGTAAATTTTTGTACTGTTAAATAAAGGTACAAAATTGTCACCACAGGTACAAAACTGGTCTCTTAAGGTACAAATCACAAGGGTACAAATTTGTACACTATGCCAAGGGTACAAAAGCTGTACCCTTGAGGGTACAGCCCCAGTGACAAGCTATTGTACCCCTAAAGGTACAATTATGTACTTTATTTTCTGAGAGTGTAGGTTGTAATTATATGTAATGGGTTGTATTTACGTAATTTAATAGATTGTAATTTTATTTGGCTTACAGAAAATACAAATGCAACAATTTAGCATTTGCAATGTATAAATATGCAGTTATTATATAGCTCTATCTATCTATGAATTAACAATGAATGCATCATCTTTTATATATAACTTATACTATTTGCTATTTCTTTCATAATCACAGGATGGGACTGATACCAGCTCAAACTCCACTGGTTTATCGGATGTGAGACCTCCAGCCAACAGCGATGATGACCAATTACCAAGTGGTAGCCCCCATCACCTTTACTCTTCCGTCCCCCAGTCCAAGAATGGCACAAAAAAGGAAGAGAAAAGAAAAAGATGACTGGGTCCAAGTGCAGGTTGCTCGGTTGGAGGCTCAGTTGGAGGAACGGCAGGTGGAGCTTCAACAGAGACTGTGTCAAGGCAATGATGAGAGCGACCGGTGTCCTGACATTTTATCCTACCCTGTCAGATTTTCCTACCCGGGTTTACTGCGCATGCGCACATCAATATCGCGTCCTTTGTCTCATGCTAAACAACGATATTTAATGTATCTGCATTACTGTAAGGGTAGGTTTAGGGTTGGGGTAGGTGTAGACTTTAATAAAAACGCAATCTAATTGGTAGAAAATAATATTTATTGTTGGTTTCCTGTAGCTGTATCCCTTCTAGCTACAACCGCGAATATAACACATAATTACTGTATTTGCAGTACTGTAAGGGTATGATAGGGTTGTGGTAGGTGTAGACGTTAATAAACCATAACTTTACAGTAGCATTTTTCGTTGTGGAATTGTACTACCCACTGTTTTAGTGGGAGGTAGGAAAATCTGACAGCATAGGACAAATCGACAGAACACCGGTTTGGACAACTGTTGCAGATATGCTACGGAGGGTGCTGGAGGACCACAGAGGCAATGTTCGACGTGTCGAAGATACTTTTTGAGTGGCAGCAAAAAAAATAAACAATTGTGCCTACTTTGACAACGTTCAACCTTTTAATTCTGCGCATATGGAAATGCACTGTATCTGCAGTTTGCACTTTTGCTTTTTTAAATTTTGTATATAGTATGCACTTTAGCTTTATTTATTGTCTGTTCACACCAATTCATACAGGTAATACGGTTTTTTGCATCATTTGTGAAGTTTCTCTTTTTCAGGTTACAGTAAATTAAGATCTTAGTGAATTTATTTGTATAGTTTGCTCTTTTGCATCTATTTAATGTAAACAATTATAGACCATTGCACCTTTACATGATGTATTACCATATACATAGTCCGACCATTTGTATGTATAGTACAAACTTTAAAAAAAATTCTATCCCTGCTGTTTGCAGATTCTATTGTGTAGGTTTATGTAAATAAAGGAACAATGACATGACTTTAAAACTGGGCTTTATTTAAATGGTTTCACGTCATTTAGTTGTGCATTATATTTTACACCAATACAATTTACACAACAAGTTGACCAGGTAGGACTGGACAAGCACAAAAAATTCACCCTCTTTCTGTCTCAACTGGTTCACGAGTCGCACGTACCATCTCCTCCAACGCCTTCTCTCGTTTCTGCCTTTTAGTTTTAGCAATTTAACAAAAATTAACAGTTTTTGGACCTCGATAAGCTCCAGCCCTCCAGGGGGGGGCGATTCAAGATGGCGGCGAGACCAGACACGATTTGAATAGACCTGAAACGACTGTTGAAGATTGCTGCTCAAATTAACTTTTAGAATTAAATTTTGCTGCTAAAAGTTTTTTTTTTTTTCTGGTTGCTCGACTGCAGTGTTATTGAATTTCTTTTTTTTTTTTCTGCCGGTTTTCGGAAAAATAACGTCTTATTATTCAAGCTAGTCATTGCTGACTCTGCATCTAACATAACTGTGCAATGGAAGTGGTGGCAACTAAGGAAAAACGAACTGTCCGAGAAATACACTCTTATGCATGCCAGGCCAGTGCTTTTGAGGAGTGTGTCTCATCTCCTAACACGCCTACAAAACCTCAAATGAAAAAGGCAAGAGGCAATGAAGAACAGCCATCGCTTCTGGAACTTCAGGATACCATCATTTCTGCCGTCATCGACAAGATAAACGAATGAGCGGATCAGACAGACAAGGCGGTACACTACAATACATTCCAGATAGATGGTCTGAAAAAGTCTTTGGACTTTTGTCATAAAGAAGTGGCAGATCTGAAAAAACAGAATAGCACCTTAAAAGCTTCATGCGAGACACTCCAGAGAAAAGTCTGTGAAATGGAAACTAAAGTAAATGAGAGTGATCGATACAGCCGACGACAGATCCTACGTTTGCACGGGATCACAGAGAGAGAGGATGACAACTTGAAGTCTCGCGTGCAAGAGGTCTGCCGTGCGGTGCTGTCGGCTAGTGAGGTTGGAGAAGTGATTGAGGCAATCAACGTTGTCCACAGAATTGGGAGATGCAAAGATGGCAATTCCAATCAGCAACCAAGACCAGTGATCATCCGGTTTATATTGAGTACAGCGAGAGACTTAATCTGGAGGGCATCTAAGAAGAGTGAGTTTCTGAGCAGCAAGAAGCTTCGATTCAAAGAAGACCTGACCGCTGAAGACAGAGCCATTCGCGGCTGGCTCTGGCCAACTGTAGAAGCGGCAAGAAAGAGAGGAGAGAAGGCTTATTTCGTGGGGATCAGAGCATTTGTGAATGGAAACGAAATTAAAGACACTTGAAAAGGAAAGATCTTGTATGCTCTATTGAAGTGCAACCAGGGGCGGACTTTACCATTAGGCAAAGGTCAGCAATTGCCTTGGGCCCCGAGCTACCTAGGGGCCCCCAAAATGCCCCATTAACTTGCTTAAAGATTCTTTTTTTTTTTTTTTACTTCGTGCAAAATATATATTTCTTAAACTCCATTTGCGAAAAATGGCATCAAATCATTAGTGTCGCAGACAGGAGGGCCCCCCCCCCCTCCACCTCACTACATTGGACTATTCCATTATTTCACTTACTGCGCATCTGCGAAAGTGACAAGGCTGTAAATGCGCCAAAAAACTGACGAAGAAGAAGTGATTGACTGTGATAGACAGAGTGTACAGAGAGAGAATGTTGACAGTAAAAATGAAGCCAAGCCACCCAAGCGGTGCTGAAAAAAGGAAGAAACAGGAGGAAAGCAAAAAGTTTTTAGCAAAATTGCCGAAGGTAACAAACTTTTTTGTGATGCCCGGCCCGCTGACAATGACAACAATGCTAACACCATCACGACTGTTAGCATTGCTGCTAGCGTGGAGGAGCTATCCGTTGCCGCCGGCGCCGACAGTGCTAGCCCAGGCTGCTTAAGCGATATTGCTGCTAATGTTACATGCACGGCAATTTTACAGGATGAGGAGGATCCTTCAACTGCAGCTGCAGGTAACAAAACTTCCGCATTCACTTTCAGTGAACAATGAGAAGCACTGAGAAGGAAGGGAAGCTGGATGAATGCTGCCACAGATTAGAGCAAAGGATGGATGACATTGATGCAGAAGATCTGAAGCTTGAGGTTAAGGGTGCTGTTAGGTCATTCCCGCCATATGTCTCATCACCATTTGAGATGCTTGACTATATATATAAAGAGAATTTACTTGACATATATCCAAATTTGAGTATAGCTTTCAGACTCCTCCTCACTCTCCCTGTTACAGTAGCTTCGGGTGAGAGAAGTTTCTCATCACTGAAACTAATCAAAATGTGCCTCAGATCAACTATGTCACAGGACAGGCTGTCTACTCTAGCTGTTCTCTCCATCGAGCAGGAAGTCAGGAAGTCACTTGATATGGAATCAGTGATAGCAAGATTTGCTGAGGCCAAAGCTCGTAAGGTCAGTTTATAGTGCTTTAGACATGACTATACAGACACTCACTCACACACAGACCAAAGAGAGAACAAGAAAAAGACAGGCAAAGACCAAAGAGAGAAGAAGAAAAAGACAGGCAAAGACCAAAGAGAGAAGACGAAAAAGACAGGCAAAGAGCAAAGGGAGAAGAAGAAAAAGACAGGCAAAGACCAAAGGGAGAAGAAGAAAAAGACAGGCAAAGAGCAAAGGGAGAAGAAGAAAAAGACAGGCAAAGACCAAAGGGAGAAGAAGAAAAAGACAGGCAAAGAGAAAAGGGAGAAGAATAAAAAGACAGGCAAAGAGCAAAGGGAGAAGAAGAAAAAGACAGGCAAAGAGCAAAGGGAGAAGAAGAAAAAGACAGGCAAAGAGCAAAGGGAGAAGAAGAAAAAGACAGGCAAAGACCAAAGGGAGAAGAAGAAAAAGACAGGCAAAGAGAAAAGGGAGAAGAAGAAAAAGACAGGCAAAGAGAAAAGGGAGAAGAAGAAAAAGACAGGCAAAGACCAAAGAGAGAAGAAGAAAAAGACAGGCAAAGACCAAAGGGAGAAGAAGAAAAAGACAGGCAAAGAGAAAAGGGAGAAGAAGAAAAAGACAGGCAAAGAGAAAAGGGAGAAGAAGAAAAAGACAGGCAAAGACCAAAGGGAGAAGAAGAAAAAGACAGGCAAAGAGAAAAAGGAGAAGAAGAAAAAGACAGGCAAAGAGAAAAGGGAGAAGAAGAAAAAGACAGGCAAAGACCAAAGAGAGAAGAAGAAAAAGACAGGCAAAGAGCAAAGGGAGAAGAAGAAAAAGACAGGCAAAGAGAAAAGGGAGAAGAAGAAAAAGACAGGCAAAGAGCAAAGGGAGAAGAAGAAAAAGACAGGCAAAGAGCAAAGAGAGAAGAAGAAAAAGACAGGCAAAGAGCAAAGGGAGAAGAAGAAAAAGACAGGCAAAGAGCAAAGGGAGAAGAAGAAAAAGACAGGCAAAGAGAAAAGGGAGAAGAAGAAAAAGACAGGCAAAGACCAAAGGGAGAAGAAGAAAAAGACAGGCAAAGAGCAAAGGGAGAAGAAGAAAAATATAGGCAAAGACCAAAGAGAGAAGACGAGAAAGATGCAAAAACAGAGACAAGGGAAATGAAGAAATGGTCAGAAAAAAGGGAGAGCAGGAGAAAGTCAGTGAAAGAAAAAAGGTAAACATTTTAAAAGGTAAGTTATTTTTACTAAAATTATGTCTCCATAATTGATCACTTATTGTCTTGTGTGTTTCTTCTCACTTTAGTAACACAAGACAGAAGTCCAAAAACAACATGTAGCAGCAAGCAGATCCATATAGAAGATACTATCAGAACAACCAAGGTAAATGACAACCAATGACAGCTCTTCCCTGTGTAAATAGACAATACATATTATTGTACAGAGAAAATTTTATGTAAATACAATTTTACAGAGGATACATCTGTTAAACAGAATGTTGTTCTGTGTTTTTTTATTTTTCTTCTTTTTTTCTTACAGATACAACTCCAGATGTCTATACATCATTGCTGTGTGAAGATTGCTGAAGAGAAGTAACAAGTAGGGCTTTTAAAAAATAAATAAAAATAAGGATTGACAAAAGGAGGGAAACAAGAGATGTAGAGGGCCCCATGTCTGTGTTTGCCTTGGGCCCCAAAATGTCTAAATCCGCCCCTGAGTGCAACCATTTCTTAAGGTAACCTCACATGTGTAATAAAGGGCATTGAGGCAGCTAATGATTACATTAGAGCAGTTATCTCTGCAGTTTTTGCTAAGTTCATACAGTTAACGTTATTTGTTCTGAGTTTTTATGTCTGTATCTGTTTTATCTGTAAATGCCAGAGGTGCTAGAGACCAATTGAAAAGGAAATGTTTATTTTTATTTTTTCAAAACAAAGGTGCTGATTTGTATTTTATACAGGAGACTCATGCTAATAAATCAGATATTTCTTTTTGGGAGAGTCAATGGGGGAAAAAAATATGGTTTTAATTTGGGAGTAACCGGTCAGCAGGGGTCGCTATTTTACAGGGAAACTTTAAAGGGCACATTATTAAACATTTATCATAAACATAGATCATTCCCAATTCATTATTGTAAACATATATGCGTGTAACAACAAAAAAGACAACAAGCTATTATTTACAACAATAGAAAATATAATTAACCAGCTGATTACAACTTTTCCTACTGCCAAGATTATATGGGGAGGTGATTTTAATACCGTTATGGATGGAAATCTGGATAGATGGCCTCCAAGAAATAGTTCTTCAGATGAGTTGGAGAATGTATGTCAAAGGATGAGTCTTGTTGATATCTGGAGACACAAAAATCCCAACAAAAGCATATATACTTGGAGTAATAAAGATAGGTCACAGAAGTCCCGTATAGATTTCTGGTTGATTTCTTCGGAGATCGATGACAAGACGGTTTCAGTTCATATAGAACCTACTGTTCTCACAGATCACCAAGCCATTTATATAAAGATAGATTTAATAATAGTCAGTTGCAAACCAAACAGAGATTATTGGAAACTAAACCAAATGCTATTACAAAATAAACAATTTAAGGATGATGCCGCCGTGATAATTGGAAAATATTGGAGAAAAGCTAGTCTTGATAACAACTTTGGAAGCTGCTGGGAGCTGATGAAAAGTTCGTAAGTAAGCTATAAAACTAGGGAAGAAAATAGCCAAAGACAAGAGAGAGGAAGAATCCAGAGTTATCACTAGAATAATAAAGTTATCAGAGAAAGTTAATTTAACTGGATGTGAATTTACAGAACTAACTTGTTTACAGCTTAAATTGGACAAGATGTATGAAGACAAAGCTAAAGGGGCTTTTGTCAGATCTAGGAGGAAATGGCTTGAAAAAGGGGAAAAATGCACTAAATATTTCTTTAATCTAGAAAAAAGAAACTTTGAAGTATCATCCTTAAGTAAATTAAAAATCAATGATGTTGTTGTCTGTGATGATAAGATCCAGATATCAAAATAATTCGCTGATTTCTATCAAAGTTTGTACTCTACTGATATCGAAAATGCAAAAAATATGTATCTCTTCCTAAAAAGTAAACAAAATTATATTGATGTCATTGACGATGGCTTTAAATTGGTTTGTGACAGAGAGATTTGTTTATCAGAAGTGCAAAAATTTATTGCCTCTCTAAAAGAAAATAAATCGCCAGGGAATGATGGGTTAATAAGTGAATTTTACAAGGTTTTTGACCAATTCTTAGCTCCTTTTTTAGTTAAAGTTTATATAGAAGCCATTAAGAAAGGGGAACTCCCACCAACTATGCGACAAGGACTTATTAAATTGATACCCAAACCAAACAAAGATAAATTAAGTATTGAAAATTGGAGACCAATTAGTTTATTGAATAATGATGCTAAAATATTTGCTCTAATTTTTGCTAAAAGATTAAAATCAGGGTTAGATGATATAATTGATGAAGAACAATCAGGCTTTATGCCAGGCCGAAATATAGGTAATAATATACGTTTGATTTTGGATATGATTGATTATAATGAATACATAGTAGATGATAGTTTTGTCCTATTTGTTGATTTTTATAAAGCATTTGACACAGTCATCAATTTATGTTAAAAACGATCAAATGCTTTGGTTTTGGAGAACAGTTTTTAAAGGCTATTCAAACTCTATACAGAGGATGTAACAGCTCAGTTAAACTTGCTCATGGCACAACTCCTAGATTTGAGGTAGGTCGTGGAATACGACAAGGATGTCCCCTTAGCCCTTTTCTTTTTATCCTTGTTACACAAATCATGGCCAGACATATTAAAAATGCCCCGTTCCAAGGTATATTGACATTAGGTACAGAATTTAAAATTTCACAGTTAGCGGATTACACGGCATTATTTCTCCATAATAAAAACCAGGTTATCAAAGCAATTGATTTTATCACAAAATTCTCTGAATTCTCGGGTTTAAGAATGAATCTAAATAAATCTGCCTTGTTGTCACTAAAGGAATGTGACTTATCAGTCATAAGTGTTATTCCTGTTAAAAATACAATAACATACTTGGGGGTTATCATTGATAAAAATGAAAAAAGGAGTTGTAATCTTAATTTTGACCCCATAGTAGAGAAAATAAGGAAACGATTTAATATATGGTTGATGAGGGACTTGTCACTGAATGGCAGAGTTTTATTGTGTAAGGCAGAAGGGATATCACGTGCCGTCTATCTTTATCCATGGGAATGCCAGCTAGTGTATATAAAAAACTTGATAAGATCTTATTTAATTTCATTTGGAGGAATAGATCCCATTATTTACGGAAAGATATTTTATGTAATTTAAGGAAAGATGGTGGTCTTGAGGTTTTGACTTTTGAAACCTTAAGTAATTCCTTTTTGGTGAGATGGTTAAATAATTTAATTAAGGAAACAGAGAGCATTTGGAACAGCTTTCCCAAACAGATTTGTGATTCACTGGGAGGATTAAACTTGTTGTTGAAATGTGACTTTAAAATTGAGAAGTTACCTGTGAAGTTGGCCAACTTTCACAAGCATGCCCTGTTAGCCGGGAAAATGGTCTACAAGCACAATTTTTCTCCCACAAACTGTTATATTTGGAACAACAGGAATATTCAATAGAAAAATAAATCTATATATTACCAAAGATGGGTAGATAATAACATTCTATTAGTTGAACAACTCATGAACACAGAAGGTCAAGTACTAACATACAACGAGTTTCTTTCAAAAGCAAAATTTCCTGTCTCCCCTAAGGAGTATGCTATCGTTTTTGATGCTGTGCCAAGAAATATCATTCAGATTTTAAAATATAACTCAACTGTAAGTGGCAGTTATTTGACTACACAAGGAATCTTTCTTGGCGACATTGACATCACTACCAAAAAATGCCCAAACAAATACATTAGGAATCTAATGCACACTAAAACGCTTCCTGCAGCAAGATCCTTTTGGGCTTCTCAGTTTGAAGAAATCAAATGGGAAAGAATTGGGGACAAGTTCCTCTTAAATAATAAAGTAAAGGAGATGTCTTATAAAATTGTACATAGAATATACCCAGCAAAGAAAACTATGTAAGACGTAAAACTGGACAAACTTTAACATTGAGGGGGAAGGATGTGTTTATTTACTTTGAAGATGGTGAAACAGATAAGGATTTTTCTTTTTTTGTCCAATTGTTGTTAGTCTTAGGAAAATTCCATATTCATAAGAAGAAATGGGCAGAGTCCAAACCAAATTTTGAACACCTTTTAGCAAAGCTAAAACAATATCACACCACTGTTAAAGGTCTTAAAAATAGAAAGGCTATTAAGACCGATCTTGTACTCTCTAAATATGTTTAATTTGCATCCTTTTATGTAATTTGGTCTCGTTTTATTTTTATTTCTATTTCTATTTTATTTTGTGGTTATTGTTTGTCTTGTATGTCTGTTTTAGTAGTGTATTTTGTGTATCAGCCCTGGCATAAACAGATGTTGTTGTATTGTATTGTTAATACTGAATAAAAATAAATAAATAAATAAAATAAAATAAAAAAGAAGTATAACTTGGCCTTGAGTCGCCGTCATCCTCCGACATCGCAGGCGGACGCTCTCTCCTCTCCCACACTCCCGGTCGTGAAGGTGGAAGGGTGAAATTGTTCCACTCAAACAGTGCTGGGACAGCTCCCTTGTTTAATAGCCGCCTCCCCGTCTCTGATACGGGCTCATGAACATCCTCCTTGTTAAAATGTCGGCTACATAATTGGGTATGGGGAGTAACTGAATTTGTTCCTCCGGATAGCTACAAGCCATTAAAAAGAGTAAACTGTTGTACTTGCTCAAAGCTTTGACACAGAGGCACACAGCATTGCTCGGCTGTACTGTAGATGGTTAGCTGAAATTTGAACGTTTTCTTACTAGTCATATTGTAGTTGCTGTTATATCGGTTTGTAAACAATCGCCTCAGCGCTAGCGGAAATGGCTTAGCAGGCTGAGATTTTAGCGGAAGTACGTCATCACCTCCGTGTGCATATAGCCTATTATGCACTCAATACTTGGTTAGGGCTTCAATGCGGTGTGGCATGGAGGTGATCAGTCTGTGGCACTGCTGGGGTGTTACTGAAGCCCAGGTTGCTTTGATAGCGGTCTTCAGCTGCTCTGTATTGTTTGTCAGATGTTACTTCTCTTCCTCTTCACAATACCCCATAGATACTCTGTGAGGTTCAGGTCCGGTGAGTTGGCTGGCCAATCAAGCACAGTCCATATGGTTTGTGGACCACTGAGCAACAGTCCAGTTCTTTTTCTTCTTACCCCAGGTGAAATGTTTCAGACGTTATTCTCTGGTTCAGGAGTGGCTTGGTTCTAGGAATTTTATTACAGCTCTTTCAGCAATGACCTTCTTTGTGTTACTCTCCTTGTGAAGGGTGTTGATGATTGTCTTCTGGACAACTGTCAGGTCACTAGTCTTTCCCATAATTGTGGTTGCATGTTCTGAACTATCCCAAGAGGTACCAGTATTTATACTCAAAATTAATCAAACTAATCAAGCTCAAAATAGAATATTCAAATTTGTGAGATACTGATTTTTTTATTTTCTAAGCTGTACGTCTTAACCATCAGAATTAAAACAAAATATATTGAAATATTCCAGTTTGTGTGCAATGAATCTACAATATAAGAAAGTTTGCTTTTTTGAATTAAGTTACAAAAAATAAAGACATTTTCTATGATATTGAATTTTTTTTTAGATGCAATTGTACTATCATCTATGACTGAGCTGGTGATTTCTCTGGACTGAAAAAATTTGACTGCTGGACAGCTTGGTCCCCCCCAGTTAAAAAATCCCATCTGCGCGAGTAACCAGCTTCTCAGTTCAGCTTTTCCGCGTCTTGTGTTTCAATGCTTTAAACTCTTTTGAATGTTTAAATCGACCAGTGGCAAGGCTTAAAACACGTGAAAATGATAAGCTTTTGTGAACACAAGCAGTAGTGGCCTGTCAACTGAGCATCTTTTTAGGCTGATCTCACCCAGACGGTTGAGATCACCGGGGGGGGGGGGGGGGGGGGGGGGCTATAATCATTACCACCTTTCACCCAGTAGTGAGGGCCCTGGGTGTGTGTGTGTGTATTCTGTCTGCTGTGAGCTGTGTGTTTGTGTGTGTGTGTGTGTGTGTGTGTGTGTGTGTGTGTGTGTGTGTGACTGCAGATCAATCTTCTTGATCGGTGTCTGTAATGCTCCTGTGATTGTCATCATCTGTGTGAATCTGTAGTGTGCTGGAATTACTGGACTGTGTTCCAGTGTTGGTCACTAGAGGAGACTGTCAGCTGTAGAGAAGTATGTTAGGATCTTCAGGGAACTGAGAGGAAGTGTAAAAGCTTCAGTTAAGGCTGAGATGTACCACTGGTGACGAGATTAGAGGAAGGTTCGAGTCTAACACTTGTTCTCTCAGTAGAACTAGCATCACAGTGTGAGAGAACTGAAGCTCTTCACCGACACACACCTGTTCATGGAATATTGAAACCAGTTAACGCTCAGAGGACTTCTGTGATGTTAATGAGTAACTTTCTCTTCTTGTGCTGGTGGAGAAATAATAAAGCAGAAAAGAGCATCATTTCAGAAGAAGAGATGCTGATGAAGATGTTCTAGTGATCCAGCAGCAGATTGAAGCTCTGAAGCTCCTGAAAGACTGAATTAGAGCCAGATCAACTGTGTTCAGCAGCGATACTGTGAGTGTTTGGACACAATTCATTCAGTGAATCGAGTGTTAAATCAGCGCAGACAGAAAAATAAAGCAGACGATCAGGAGACAGATTCATTCAGAGTCAATTCAGCCTCTGATCTCAATCACATTGATGATTATTCATACTGTCATCAGTTCACATCAGGATTCAGAAACCAGTTCAGGATCAAATGAGTCACTCATGGACTTTTATTACATTTGATGAGCAGTTTACAATAGAAATATTAAAGCACACATATTACTCTGTTTATTAAAGATTCAGAACAGTATGAGTCTGATCTAGATTCATAACTTCTGTATGACGATCAAAAACTAATGAAAAATGAATAGAAATGTAATGATGTGAGATTTATATAGGGCCGTATTTATGTATGTATGCGAATGGAGAATGTACATGTGTGAGAGTGCCAGAATGAATTATGGCTTGTACGGCCCCTCATAGAGGTTTGATGAGTTTGTGTGGAAGTTAACATCAGAAAGAGTCTCTCTATGTTTTAATATCGCACAGAGACACTGAGGAGTTATTATTAACTCCAAATCCAGCGTAAAGGGGTTCAGTGAATGTGGTGTTGATTGTGTGTATGTGTGTGTGTGTGTGTGTGTCAGAGACGCTGTAGAAGGACAGAACACCAGCAGACACGTCCACATACACTCCTACTCTCTTATAATACACTCTTACTATATTACAGGATGAATGGACAGCAGGAATAACAGTTCTGTTATTATTGTGACAGACAGTGAATTCGTCATCAAAGCACTCCAGACTCCAGGATTTGTCATTGTTTCCAAACACACAGTCATCACTCCATCCTCCTTTCCTGTTGATTCCTTTATATGACACTGATATAACAGCAGATCCGCTCCATTCAGTCTCCCAGTAACAGCGTCCAGTCAGACTCTCAACACTCAGAACCTGAGGAACATCATCAAATCTCTCTGGATGATCAGGATACGGCTGACGATCAAACACGCGTCTGATCTTCTTGTTCCCATCAGACAGAACGAGTCGAGAGTGTGCTGTGTTTGGGTCCAGTGTGAGATCACAGGCATCTGAACACAAGAAGAGAGAAACATCAAGAACAACACAACACTGAAGATGTCTGTGTGTTTGTGAAGATCATCAACACTTTCTATTTACAGTGTGTTTCCGCTGATCACTGTAGCCAATCACAGACGTGTTTGTTGAGAGCGTGAACACAGCGGCCAATTTCAAGAAAATTAACTTTCTTGGACTGAAATATAGAGGTCAAAATGTTTTTATAATTGGTTTAAAAAAAAATATTTTCAGAAATATTCACAAATTAATGGCCCAAATTATATTGGTGTAAAATATATTTACATAAATTTGACCCTGAAGAACAAAAGCAGTCATCAGTAGGGTTGAGTATCGTTTTTTTAATTGAATTATATCGAATATTGAATTTTATCGATTCCGATTCTGCTTATTGATTCCGTGTGTGTGTGTGTGTGTGTGTGTGTGTGTGTGTAGACCTACACTTTCGTAGTCCTGCTCTCATCCTGATCTCTCTTCCATGATCCACACTACAAACACACAAACACACATTATTGCAGATCTGCATCATCACACACACACACACAAACACACACACACACACACACATTCAGTATGTCAGTATTACGCCTGTTTCACATATAATCCATATGCAGTGTGTATGCAGCCCGTGTGCGTCATGTATGTGGTGCTGACACATTGTTTTTATATTTCAAATTTGTGACTCTTTTATCACAGAACAGAAACAATCTTTCATAATCAGACATCAGTTTAAACTCAATAAATATAAACAACATATTATTCATGCATTTGACTTCTAGGTTTGTATAATAAGCTGCTCAAGCAAGCGGCAACACATTTTAACTTAATATTGTAGCCTACTTTTTTTGTTAGGATATCACAAATATTTAAAATTAAAACACCACAGACAGAAACAGTCGACTTAATGAACTTTGTTTTTCTGCTTCCATAAAACATATTATGTTGCCTTGTTTATCTAAAGTTGCTCTTTTTCTTGTGTTAAACCTAGCCAAAAACCCATGTGTTGAGTGTGAAGCACAGTAGGCTTTAATTAATACACATTTATTGTGAAATGACTGCGTTTCCATGTCAATCCATGTTCATTTTTACCGCGAACAATGCACTGTCACTTTGATTCATTGCCTGCAGCACAGCAAAAATAGACTTGGTGTGTTAATTTAACCCCTCTCTCCCGGGTTCTCTCTGACGCTCCTCACACTCGCTCTGAGCGGGGCTCAAACCCGGGTCTTCTGTCATGGGACGCACTAACAAGGAGGCTAAATGGCTACAGCCACTAGCGTCTGTCGCTAGTGCGTCTCTTGAGATCGGGGAGGTTTACCTGCACAGCACTACTCGCTGGCCTCCGTTACACTAACAATCGCTACACTGCTGCAGATGCACTGCTCTTTGAACACACTGACAGACCGCACCCTCGTTCAGTATGAACGCTGGAATCCGTTATCATGGGTGTGTAAAAAAATATGCAATGCATATGCACTGCAGACGGAGTATGTGTGAAACAGGCGTTAGTGTTTAACATACCTGAGTGTCTTCAGTGTATAGTTTGAATCCTCCAATCTGTGTTTGAGCAGCTGTACTCCTGATGGTCCTGGGTGATTGTAGCTCAGATCTAGCTCTCTCAGGTGTGAGGGGTTTGAACTCAGAGCTGAAGACAAATAACCACAGCCTTCCTCTGACACCATACAGCCAGACAACCTACAGACACACACAGACACAGATACATCATCTACAGACACACACACACACACACACACACACACAGATACATCATCTACAGACACACACACACACACACACACAGATACATCATCTACAGACACACACACACACACACACACACACACACACACACACACAGATACATCATCTACAGACACACACAGCCAGACAATTTACAGACACACACAGTCAGATCATCTACATACACACACACACACACACACACACACACACACACACACAGCCAGACAATCTACAGACACGCACAGAAAGATCAAATCGACACAATGATGCTTTTGAATTGAATCAATAGATCCCTATAGGTCTAATCACACCAGGCACGATTAATTCTGACACAAAAAAGCAAGGATTTTTTTTTTTCGTCCTGTGTGTAATTGTTTTCGCAGTCACTCCTCTCTACACAGAATTGAAAAATAATTACACTACAATACAAAGGTTTTTGTGAATAGAAAAGGTTGGGAGGGGCCTTGCACTATTGACTCTGAGAGCAGGGGGTCCTGAGGTAAAAAGGTTGAGAACTGCCCTAGAAAAATACAATGAATTACAAGACTGTAGAGAACAGTGCACTATTGCAGACTTATATACAGGTTTTAATTACATTATTTTAATATCGTCAGTCGTGAACTAAAGTGGGCCGTTCTAAGGCATCAAACTCCAGGGCTGAATATGAGTCCCACTCCGGCCTGAATCTGAAAACAGATTTATTCTTACATGTTCTTTATACAGAATTGATATCTGTGAATTATGTGATCTGAAGAGCACTGTCTGTTTTCTTCACCGTGCGCGAGTGTTATGAGTCAGAGCACGTCAATCGTGTGATCATATCTCCTGCCATTCTGTATATAATTTTTTTTTTTCTACACACAAAATATATCTTCACAATATTTGTTTGCTTTCATATTTCATGTTTTTATGCAGCTCATGGTATTTTCTTTACAATAAAAGGATGTTTATTACGAATTAAAAGCAGGTGTATATTTTAAGATGTGTTCTTGTAAGCAGACACCGATTACAGTGTGAATTTTTTTTTTTTTTTTTTTTTGCCATAAGTCTATACATTTTGTTACATCTTTACTAAAGTGATCATTTATACTTATGTCTGTTCTAGAGACGTTACAACTTTTTGATAAAGCTCTAATTGGTTTTCTTTTGGAAATATGTTTCAAATTAATCCTCAATGCATTTATGACTATAAAAGTATATCGGTGTGTGTCACAATCGCAAAATTGATCAAAGAAATCACGATAGGTTTTTTTTAGTCCATATCGCACAGTTGAAAAATACTGATCTAACATAATCTATGAAGGTGAGAATCCACACAGCAAAATCCCCAGTGTTAATTTAACACTCTTGAGGGTGGACTCATATAAACACTAAAGCAGTGTTAAAAGTAACACTGAAGCAGAGTTGAAGTTAATGAGATAATTAAGAAGTTAATTGAGTTATGATTGAGCATTATTGAAGACACCTGATGTTAACAAGCAGAATCACCAACTGAGAAAATCACAATTTGTGTGTCACCATTATAGTGGTCAATGTTTGCTTTAGTTGGGATCTTGACCCTTTAGTTATTAACTTTAGATATTGTGTGTCTGTGGTGGCTGAATTATCTCATACAGACAGACCACAGCAAAGGCAATCATGTGTGCTATTGATTGTGATTTGAGCTATTTGTTATAGAGTGACCTGAATGCCTGAGTTTAAGTTTCTTTACTGCATACATATATTAAGTGAAAAAGAAAACTAAGCAACCCAGCATTTCTGACATAGTATGACATGTTTTTAATAGTTAGTTCTACGTAAAAAAAAAGTAAGCTTTTGTTTGGACACACAGACATCAGGAATCAGCGTGAGCATCACAACAACGGTGACCATCAAAAAAGCATGTTGTAGCCAATAAAAACTCATCCATGGCTCCCATCATGCATTGCGGCATGAATAAATTATGAGCTGAACTGTCTTTTTAACTTTTTATTCTAACTATATTTTATTTTTGCTGTTTCTATGTTCATTTTTTTGTATCTAGTTTTGTGATGTTCAGAGTTGGTCTGTTGATCTGAATATGTTGTTTGTCACCGTTGTTGAGATTCATACGCTGATTATTGTTATCTGTGTGTGCCTAAAATTAGAATTCTTTAATAAAAAAAAATCAGAATCACTTGCAAGAGATACCTACAAAATGTACAGAAAATACAGATTTTTTCATTGTGGAACCAAAGCTGTGACAATCAATAATGAAAGTTTTACTTTGAGAAAAGACTGTAAATGAGTTCAGTGATTCATGTCAAACAACGATCACATTAAAACATAATCATCAACACGCGATGATGTTTGCTCTTGGTTTGACAAACAAACTTTAAAAGTAAAAAGTTACAAGCCAAGATCCCAACTAAAGCAAACACTGAACACTATAATGGTGACACACAAATTGTGATTTTCTCGTTTTTGATTCTGCTTGTTAACATCAGGTGTCTTCAATAATGGTCAATCATAAATCAATTAACTTCTTAATTATCTCATTAACTTCAACTCTGCTTCAGTGTTACTTTTAACACTGCTTCAGTGTTTATATGAGTCCACACTCAGAGTGTTAAATTAACTCTGGGGATTGTTAAATTAACACTGGGGATTTTGCTGTGCAGATTTCTAATAAAAATGACAAAATAAAAAAATGCATAATAATAATTTGCCAATATGCTGTTGTGTCTGCTGTGTGTCACATGACGACCCCCCCCACTCGTGCCCCCTCAAAAACATGCTTATACATTAAATAAAATATTTTTACATTTAATAAGCTGTCACAGAGTATGAAATAAGTACTGTCCAACCCCGCGTTAGCTCTGTTCCAGGAGGAATGCCTTTGCTTAGACACAATTAATATTGATATTTCCACAATATTTACACTTGCATAAATATACATATGTTTATATTTTGCAGAACAGACAGAGGAAAGTCCGTCAATGTGAATTTAGTTCGTTATGTTCAGATGTTCAGTAACTTAGCCGTCATGTGAGGAGTTTTCACTCTTCTCTGTGTCAGAGGTTATTTATAAATATATAATATATACTTTAAAATATAATTTAATTCAGTGATGCAAATAAAAACATAAGAACAGACTATAAATATTCAGTATATGACCCAAAGAACCCACCTCTGACTGTGATTTTGCTTACATGCAAACTCTTTTTTCTTGCCTTCATAACAACAGGTGTTATGTCTTTAAGCTGATAATCAGCTAGTTCCTCCTCCCCTACTTTCTTTATAAGATATTACATACGAGGGGTGTAAATCAGAGGATTCATCGCGATATGAGATTATATCGATTCTCATACCCAGAGATACCATATTTGCCAATACCTAAAAAAAAAACTATGATACAATTACGATTTGATTCAGCAGTATATAGATCGATTTATCGATATAATTATATTTTATACCTATTTTCCACAAGCAGTTACATTTTTATTAACTCACAAATGCATCCGAAATATATAACATGAAGATTTATCTGAAACCTGTACTCCAACTGGGACATTCACAACAAAAATACACTTTTTTAAATAATAAAGAAAAATAAATAAATCATAAAGACATGCATGAGAAAGTGCTAAAAATATTTCCCAACTCACAAGAAGTGAATCATCAAAAGTTTGTACAGAAATAATAAAATGTAAAATAGTCTTCATTGTCTTCTCTATATAAAAGTAAATATAAATTAAATTAATAAATTAAAGTTACAAATGTTAATCAGTCAAAAGTAATGAGGTATTGCTTCCTTTTCGGTTTATTATTAGTCTGTTTTCACTTTAAGAAGGAAAGAACCGATCCTGAGATACACATGCGTTTTCTTTCTCATCTGTTTATTAAGATGTAACCAACTATGAAAAATAAAATGAAACCAGCTATGAAAATAGGTTTCCTCCTCACTTGTTCAAAGGTAACATCAAATCTGTCTGAACACTCAGGTACTACTGAATTAATAATAGTCAGACTCTGATCTGAAATATTGCCTTTATTAAACCTAGAGAAAAATGTATTTAGTTGATAGTCTTTATCTATCACTAAAGAGTTCTGTGTTGTTGACAATCCAGTCGTCCTCTTCATAGTATCCATATCTGTTTTGTGTTAATCATTATATTAACTTCATTATTATCAATAAATTATTATATAAATTAACAAATTAGGGGTTTACAACAAAAAATGACATCTCTATATTTTCTGGGACTTCGATGAGGATAATTAGATGATATTTTGGTGAGTGTGTTATTGTGCTGGTATCTTATGGACTACCGTGGACAGCTGACTCCTGAATTATTATTATTTTTTTCTTCAATTCTTCATATTCTGTGTGTTCAGTTCTAAGTACGTTTTATGGGCATTTTTACCTTTAAGCCATTTTTTCTAGAAGTCTCATCTTTTGAGTCAATTTCTTGCATTTGGGCTTTTACCAAGCAGATGAAATCTATCTGTGCAATGCAGAGGAAACACAGAAGCTGCATCTGAAGAGGCATTTAGATGTGTTTACACACTGTTTAATACTATAACCTGCAGTTACACATACATAAATAATGTTTTGATATTTTAATCATTAAACATTGAAAACTCATGTTTGAAATTATTTGTTTAAAAATGAACAGGTAACTTTTAATGTGAAATTAAACCACCAGTAGGTGTCAGCAAGTCACTGTTAATAAGTGAGTCATTGCGATTGAACTGAATCATTTAAACACTCGATTCATTCAGAAACCAAACACTGTCATGTTGCTCAGAGACGCAAAACAGTGCTGATTTTTGTTGGCGAAATAGAGCAGAAACAGGAAATATGATGTCTAAAACATAAATCTCTTAATATCAACTTGTTTATTGAACTGTTGTATAAAATCAATATCACATTTGTAATCATGTTGACTTTTGGGGAAAAAAAAAACGTCACTCTCTGTGTGATATTAACTATATGATATGATATAGATATATACTTTTTCTACCCCTATATCTTGAATTCTGTGATAATTCTAAATGATTTTAATAAACAGATTCATGCAGCGAATGAACACAATCTAAATGCACACACACTAGTCTTACCTATAATAATATCACCTAATATATGTGTGCAGACTGTGCTCTCTGTAGGTGTGATTTGTTTGATTTTCGTGATGTACCCAAAAGTCGAATCACATATCGTTAAAACATG